>NW_018408785.1:81203-134818 GCF_002113885.1 Mizuhopecten yessoensis | reverse complement strand
ACCCAGCCCGGTTGTTCCCCGTAGATAACCCAGCCACGGTTGTTCTCAGTAGATAACCCAGCCACAGTTGTTCCCCATAGATAACCCAGCCCGGTTGTTCCCCGTAGATAACCCAGCCACGGTTGTTCCTGGTAGATAACCCAGCCACAGTTGTTTCCGATAGATAATCAAGCCAAAGTTGTTCTCCGTAGATAACCCAGCTACAGTTGTTCTTGGTAGATAACCCAGCCACAGTTGTTCTCGGTAGATAACCCAGCTACAGTTGTTCTCGGTAGATAACCCAGCATCAGTTGTTTCTGGTAGATAATCCAGCCACGGCCCTCTATAATATGCGGGAAATATGCGACTCGCGCCCGGAGCGCACTTCAAACTGTTGTTTTAGAAACAAATCGTCACTTTCACACACATGTCACACATGGATCGAAAGATATAATCTTTATGCACAAGATGAACATACATAACATGCCTCAAACAACCAATACAATCACTAAAAACATATTTTTTCAAACTTACTCTGTTTTACTCTCGATTTTAGCTCACCTGGCACGAAGTGCCAAGTGAGCTTATGCCGTGGCGCGGCGTCCGTCGTCCGTCCGTCCGGCGTCCGGCGTCAATATTTTACTTTAAACGACTTCTTCTTAATAACCGAAAGGCCTAGGGTGTCGATATTTGGCCGGCAGCAATCTTGGATGAAGGGCTACAAAGTTTGTTAAAATTAATGACCTTCACCTATTTTCAAGGTCACAGGGGTCAAATATGTCAAAAACTTTAAACATCTTCTTCTCAATAACCAAAATGCCCAGGGAGTTGATATTTGGCCAGTAGCATGCTTGGGTGAAGGGCTACCAAGTTTGTTCAAATGAATGACCTTCAATTATATTCAAGGTCACAGGGGTCAAATATGTTAAAAACTTTAAACAACTTCTTCTCAATAACCAAAATGCACGATAATCAAGCCACAGTTGTTCTCAATAGATAATCAAGCCACAGTTGTTCTCTGTAGATAACCCAGCCACAGTTGTTCTCTGTAGATAATCCAGCCACAGTTGTTCCTGGAAGATAACCAAGCCACAGTTGTTCCTGGTAGATAACCAAGCCACAGTTGTTCCTGGTAGATAACCCAGCCACAGTTGTTCTCTGTATATAACCCAGCCACAGTTGTTCTCTGTAGATAACCCAGCCACAGTTGTTCCCCGTAGATAATCCAGCCACAGTTGTTCTCAATAGATAATCAAGCCACAGTTGTTCTCTGTAGATAACCCAGCCACAGTTGTTCTCTGTATATAACCCAGCCACAGTTGTTCTCTGTAGATAATCCAGCCACAGTTGTTCTCAATAGATAATCAAGCCACAGTTGTTCTCGGTAGATAACCCAGCTACAGTTGTTCTCGGTAGATGACCCAGCATCAGTTGTTTCTGGTAGATAATCCAGCCACGGCCCTCTATAATATGTGGGAAATATGCGACTCGCGCCCGGAGCGCACTTCAAACTGTTGTGTTAGAAACAAATCGTCACTTTCACACACATGTCACTCATGGATCGAAAGATATAATCTTTATGCACAAGATGAACATACATAACATGCCTCAAACAACCAATACAATCACTAAAAACATATTTTTTCAACCTTACTCTGTTTTACTCTCGATTTTAGCTCCCCTGGCACGAAGTGCCAAGTGAGCTTATGCCGTGGCGCGGCGTCCGTCGTCCGTCCGTCCGGCGTCCGGCGTCAATATTTTACTTTAAACGACTTCTTCTTAATAACCGAAAGGCCTAGGGTGTCGATATTTGGCCGGCAGCAATCTTGGATGAAGGGCTACAAAGTTTGTTAAAATTAATGACCTTCACCTATTTTCAAGGTCACAGGGGTCAAATATGTTTAAAACTTTAAACATCTTCTTCTCAATAACCAAAATGCCCAGGGAGTTGATATTTGGCCAGTAGCATGCTTGGGTGAAGGGCTACCAAATTTGTTCAAGTGAATGACCTTCAATTATATTCAAGGTCACAGGGGTCAAATATGTTTAAAACTTTAACCACCTTCTTCTGAATAACCAAAATGCCCAGGGTAATGATATTTGGCCAGTAGCATGCTGAGATAAAGGGCTACAAAGTTTGTTCAAATGAATGACCTCCACCCATATTCAAGGTCACAGGGGTCAAATATGTTTAAAACTTTAACCACCTTCTTCTGAATAACCAAAATGCCCAGGGTAATGATATTTGGCCAGTAGCATGCTGAGATAAAGGGCTACAAAGTTTGTTCAAATGAATGACCTCCACCCATATTCAAGGTCACAGGGGTCAAATATGTTTAAAACTTTAAACAACTTCTTCTGATTAACCAAAATGTCCAGGGTGATGATATTTGGCGGGTAGCTAGCTGAGATGAAGGGCTCCAAAGTTTGTTCAAATGAATGACCTTCACCCATATTCAAGGTCACAGGGCTCAAATTTGTTTAAAATCTTTAAACAACCGCTTCTGAATAACCATGGGTCGCAGGATGTTTATACTTTGCAAGTTGCATCCTGAGATGAAAGGCTATACAATGTGTTCAACATAATGACTTTGTTCGACTTTCAATCACAGGGGTGAAATGTTCAAAAAAAAAATAACAGGGTCTTTTGAATGAATTTTAATCATAAATACTGATATTTTGCCTGTAGCTTTATTTTAGATCACTTTTAAGGTTACAAGTGTGAGTTTTATACCAGGTGAGCGATGCAGGCCCATTGGGCCTCTTGTTTGATAGCCCCGCCTTCTAATGCCACGTGACTAAAATCTCACTGGCCTACGTCATAACGTTGGGAAATACCTTCGGTAACGCGATATCTCATCAAGTCATGTGACATTGTTCATGGCCTAATTGCCATTAAAAACATGGGTTGGTATAGAAAATGTTTCGTAATGATCTTTGAAATATGTTATTGATACCACCTAGTGCATAAAGAATAGATCTTTCGATCCATGTGCAACAGGAAAGTGATGATTTGTTTATAAAATAACAGTTTGAAGTGCGCTCCGGGCGCGGGTCGCATATTTCCCGCCTATTATATAGGGCCGGAGTTCTGCCGTTAATCGACGCCAGACCGATATGAAAAAGGGTGATAAAACGTCAGCATAATTCGGACTACCAGATTAGAGGTGGCTGGATAGTGGGACAGCCAGATTAGTGGTGGCTGGATAGTGGGACAGCCAGATTAGTGGTGGCTGGTTAGTGGGACAGCCATATTAGTGGTGGCTGGATAGTGGGACAGCCAGATTTGTGGTGGCTGGATAGTGGGACAGACAGATTATTGGTGGCTGGATAGTTGGGTGACAAGATTAGTGGTGGCTGGATAGTTGGGTGACAAGATTAGTGGTGGCTGGATAGTGGGACAGCCAGATTAGTGGTGGCTGGATGGTGGGACAGACAGATTAGTGGTGGATGGATAGTTGGGTGACAAGATTAGTGGTGGCTGGATAGTGGGACAGCCAGATTATTGGTGGCTGGATAGTTGGGTGACAAGATTAGTGGTGGCTGGATAGTGGGACAGCCAGATTAGTGGTAGCTGGATAGTGGGACTACAAGATTAGTGGTGGCGAGATAGTTGGAAAACTTAATAAGTGGTGGCTGGATAGTGGGACAACCAGATTAGTCATGGCTGAATAGTGGGGTGACCAGATTAGTGGCGGCTGGGTAGTGGGGCAGCCAGATTAATGGTAGCTGGATAGTGGGACAGCCAGATTAGTGGTGGCTGGATAGTGGGACAGCCAGATTAGTGGTGGCTTGATAGTGGGACAGCCAGATTAATGGTAGCTGGATAGTGCGACAACCAGATTAGTGGTGGCTGGATAGTGGGACAGCCAGATTAATGGTAGCTGGATAGTGGGACAGCCAGATTAGTGGTGGCTGGATAGTGCGACAACCAGATTAGTCATGGCTGAATAGTGGGGTGACCAGATTAGTGGTGGCTGGATAGTGGGACAACCAGATTAGTGGTGGCTGGATTTAGGAGACTTGGCGGTTTATTAGTATTCGGTTTAGATGTCATCATTTATCACTATTGAAATGATAACCAAGCTTTAACACCAGCAACTGAAGGTTTTAGACACAAATTCTTTAAACAATAACCCAGACATTTCAGTTACATTCTTGATATTGGTGTAAGCATTGATTACTGGCTTAATTGTGTTAGAATAATTGTACTTTTATGTAAGTGAAATATTTAAAGTGGTTTTACTCTTATAAAGTATAATTGTATTGCATTTACTGTAGATATAGTGTATCGATAAGGTTTTCATATTCTTGAGACTGGTACATTTTGTGATATGAGAAGCATATTCAAACATGAAGTACATATTTCCATTATGGTAAAACGTTTTTAGTGTACTTCCATACAAACACATTATCATATTAAAAACACTAATACACAGGTTAATAAGAAAGAACAAAACCAGTTTTCTATTGCTGTATCAACAGTATCAGGTCCCAGACGATGTCAGACGAAGGTCGTGATGTACGTGTCCTCCACTCATCCATCTAACCAATAACTAGAATCGTCTGAAAGGACCTAGTATCAGCTAACATTTGTGTATTAGTATAAATGCATAGGGAATCATTGTAAAACTGTAGCCATCTGTCCTAGTACCTGGTGTTGGTACTCGGGTATCTATGATACATGTTACCGGTCTAACCTGATACCCCAAACAGGTATTATGTGGCTATCTCTCTATCGGAAGGTTGTACTTGTTAAAAGGATGGACTCTGATGAATGAAACAGACTGTGATTGTAAATATTGTACTATGATCAAATATCCCTATTTTTATCACAATTAATCTGTTTGACTGACATTCCTAGATGTTGTGAAACTGAAAACTGACCAGGATATCCTTGATATTCCGAGAGGTTGAAAAAAATTACATTGCTTAGGTTGTAAGTTGATGTTTGTAAACACAGTGTGTCACCTTACCGCGACCTACATGGTCTGGTCACAATGGTGAAAGTGATGTCATGTGATGGGTATTTACAATTTATAACAACACTTGTGCACCTCCCCCTATCACTTGTGTCCCCATTCATGCAAGTAGGAAACATTTACTTAGGCCGCGGCTCATCTCCCAGTTTTGTGGTTGCAGAATGACTAGCGATCCCAGTGTGATGGCCAATGACATATTTGACTGAAGAGGCTATACAAGTAGTGATGTAACATGTTCCCTTTTACCGAGTCCTTGAAATGTTTTACATCAGCTTACAATCCTAATTATAACAGATTAAACCTTCTTCATCCCGCATGTGTATCATCTGTCTTCCGATCAATGCCTTTTTAAGAAAAGATCTGTCCTCAAGATTACTGAGTGTATTTTTTTCTGGGAGATCGGAAATAAAATACTTAATCTCTACAAACTCTACATTAAATCCTTTTATGATAAAAATATCTTTTGATTGAGGTTTTCACACAATACTTATATTATAACATAAAAAGGATACAATATTACAAGTCATACTTAACAAGATCAGTAACTATCCAGTGAAAGATCCAGAGACCTAATCTATCAGTGGTATTTCCTACAGCAGGTTTCCACAGCAGGCCATGTATCCTCAGGTTAATGTATGATGGACAGGAAAACGTGTTCAAAATCAGGACAAATTTCTCACTTGATTGGTATCATTTCGACAAAGATTTTAGCATCAATGTGTTGGGGTCTTTTTGCCATATGTTCCACACTGCTGATGAAAGGAATGCATCGGAAGAGACTAGAATTATGGGGCCCCCGATTATACAATGAAATCAGTATCTGTGATAACATCTAAACACACAACCCTGGGGTCAGTGCCTTCAGGTGCTGCAGCCTGTGATCACAATATCATCTGTTAATATTGAATATTAGTACTAGTGCTAATCAATTTCCACTGAGCCTGCTCTAGGGAAAAAGAAGCTTGGTGACAGTTAGCTATAAGCTTGCATGTTTCCAGAACCAGTGTTGGGAAATGGTGTTGGGATGAAGTGAAGCTTCAATGATGAGCAGATTATATTTCTAACAAAAAGGTGTTGGAAGGGTGGAAGTGCAAGGGAATACCATTAAGGAGGCTCCACCCTTTCGCAATTAGCCATTAGAATTCAATGAAAGTTTCACATGATGGTTATGTCACTTTGTAGAGATGATTTTATGAAAATCTAAGCATTCCGATAAACTGGGGATTTATTTGTAAAAAATACCGAAAAATTGAATTTTTGTCAAATTCAACACTTTCACGTTTTTTGAGCGTGTGGCATTGTTCAAAACTATTACAACAATAAAATAATGAAAAGAAACATTGCTAATCATCCCTACAAATATTTTATTTAACATAAAATATCTACAACATGTTACAAAAAGCGTTTTTCATTGAAACTTTATGGATAAAAGTTACTAAATACAAGCCAAAATCAAACAGGACACATAGTTACATACAAAAAGAGTGAAAAATTGAACCAAATACACACAAAGGCTTCATAATTAATTTATTTTACATTTTACAATTATTTTGATCCTGATGAGAGTTGTCTACCTTGGAAAAAATCGGAACTTTTTGCAGAGGGATAGAATTTATACAATGACACTTATTTCATTTAATATACCAAAAACGACGGAAATAAATTAAATTAATATATTTATTTGTCAATTTACTGTTCTTTTATGGAACAAAATTATTCTCAATCATGTACACTTTGGACATCATTCCATAGACTGCTTACGCATGGTATATTAACATGCCAGGTACATATGTAACCATAGGTTATCGCATGGTATGCTGTTATTACGTGCACGCACATGCACGCACATACACGCACATGCACTTGCATTTTATAGGGATCTTGATATTTTACAAACCACTATTTTCACAGAGTTATTGTAATTGCATTTGTGAACCGATTTATCTGACAGAGCGTAACTCGCTCGACAACAAAAGTCGTAGCGACCAAGAGCTTTTGAACTAATGTTAGCACGTGATACTTACATGTGAGGTCGGTAAACAAAACACATCAGTCTGCATTCCAGGCGCCTCATATACGAAATTCTTGAAGTCGTCTGATCGTATGTCAGTGTATTCCCGTGAGTTAATTAATGTCTTTGTATCATAAGCTTTATTTCTGAAGTACATGTGATTACATATTTCCAAGTTAAGTCTAGATACCGGGTGTTGACATATCACGTCACGCACGTGTACTATCGTTTACCCGGTGTTACTATAATTTAAACTACGTTAATGGAATGCCCGATACGCAATACGGAAATGACGACACGAAAATACGGCAAGAAAAACATGTGTATTATGAAGGGTGGAAACTCCTTAAGGAGTTTGGGGAGGAGCTGCTATGCACATTCCCTATGAAAAGTCTTTGGAGGGGTAACACTCCAAGGTTCAATGGAGGATTGTCTAAACAAACTTTATATAAGAAGATTAGAAGTGGTATTAAGGAGGTTAGCCAGGAGCCTTATACAGGTTTAGCATGTACCGGTAGCCATGCATTCAAAAGGACTGAGAGGGATGAAAACACTAGGGATGGGAGAAAGTGGGGAGGAGGATAGAGTGCATTCCTAATTTTAAAATTCTGTGATTAGCGATCAGGGACGATGTGATAAGAATAATTAATTAATTGATGGTCATCAGTCATGGAATCACTTCATTTGCTCACCTAACGCTGGATATCGAAATATTGGCTCCCAATTATGTCTGGAAGGGTTTATCTATAGATTTGTACAGCTACCATGCATGTAATTATATAGGAGAACGTAGTACGGAATTATAATATTTGTAAAGTTTCCTTGAAGAAAATCATCATTATGCGTAATGTAAAATTTATCATGAGGTTGAATATAAGTACACAGCTTATACCCTGTATAGTAATTACACATAAAGGATAGATGACACTGGGGGAATAAGGATTGGTGAAGGTTGAATATTTTACTGGACAAAGGTTTCCTGGTATACAGTATTACCGTAAAATCTAGGGTAATTTTCACACCTATGTAAGTTATGCAGGTAAAATTTCGAGTTGAAAATTCTAAAAAAAATATGCTTAGCTGCTTGGTTCCTCGGCATGATTTCACTCTCAGAACAGCTGTCCACAGGTTCCCAAAGGTAACCTAAATCTTTTAAACACTAGTGTAAGGCAACATGAGATCTACATCTTTTTGTACATAAAGTCTATGTAATGCTATAGTGTATAAGGCAGTCTGAGGTCAGTGTTCTGAGGTCAGTGTTATTTCTAAAGTAAAATCTCTGCTCCATTATGTGTAATGTTAGTCAATTTGAAGTCTCAAATTGCATATTGTAAGGCAATCAAAGGTATAAATTGTCTGATAGTTTCTATGTGTGGACTTAACACCTTACCATGACAATCTCATTAATGCACATTTGTCCTTTTTTCGTCTCTGGAGAAAGTTGACAATTCTTACCAATCATTAATTGAATGCAGTATGTGTGTTTGTGTGAAAACATTAAAATATTTCAGCTTGAAGTAAAGGTCTTTGTTCTGTCATCATGGAGGACAGCAATGAAAACATCGACTCTTATCTAAATTACATTATATATAATTAATTCTGATCAAACGTCAATTATTAGGCTGAATTCATTTCATAATTAAGTTTGGAAAGTATCAAATATTTTTTTGGTACCACAAGCCCCAATTTTCTCATAAATATTGATTTGTACCAAGAGCCTCGATTTTCCTTTATTCCTTTTTTTGGTTTGTTTCCGTTATTAATCCAATTTTCCTGTTTGTCTCTAGTACAAATAGATTTAATGTTTTTATGTAAGATTACTGGTTGTCCTGTTTACAAAACATATCAATCCGGTTTAGATGAGGATTTTATGGTTGTTGGAGATAAAGGTGCTAGGTACTGTGACTCACAGGATAATACATCGTTATGATCTACATAAGTTGACAGTGCTCGTGTTCCTACATCCTGATTGGACATGAACTCAGGGCACTTTATATAAAATATGCTAAATATTCCAGGTTTTTTTGGTATTGGTGAATTGAATTTTTTTTTTTTTTGGTTGTAATTAAATAAAAATATACTTAAATAATTAATTTTGATATCCACCAGTAAATTAACTTTCCCCAGATACATGTGTTATTATTGTAATAATTACTTTGTCTCTTCATTTTTTAAATTTTCATGTTTCTTGCCTGTATTTGAATGCATTATTTATGATTTTTTTATTTCAAAATTATTTGACAATATTCCTGGGTAATATGTGAAAGTACTGTCACCCAATTAATTACAACCCTGTCACCCAATTAATTACAACCAATCACTGAAGGTCAATAATCAGTCAAAATAGTTTGTTTTATTTCTGTGACATGAAATAATAAATTAGCCTGCTTTGGATCCGTTAAGCTGTCAGATGATCTTTGCTGTTGATGAATTTTGGCTGGGATAGGGAACTGGAAGGTCATAAGAGCACTTGACAGGACGACCACTTACGCTGGCAAAGTTCCGGTTTCAGATTGTTTACTCAGCGGATCTTAGATGACCCAAGTCCATGTACAGTATTTCAGCTTATCTTCAAAATTACTGGAGCTTATACACTAAATCTGGGCCCTCCTAGTACACAGTCTCCAGCCTACCTGGTAATACACTGTGCACACCTGTATACCTGGTCTACTGTCTGGCCTACTTTACCCGGCTATGTTTAGCTATTTCACGCTGATGTAATGGTAATTACCAGTGGTGGTTCGTATGGAGATTCCAGTTTTCGGTTTGTCAGATGTTTTATCTGTCCAGTGTGTGTGTGGGCAGACAATGACAGATATAATCAACTACTTCCACCACCTACGTTTCTGGGATGTCCGGCAGGTCTTTTTATAAATCCTGGTCATATTAGGGAATGCAGTACATCACCACCTGTTTATTGTTAAATTTAATAAAAGTAGCACATTTGAAGTAGATGTTGCAATGTTTTCCTAGATTCATAAAAAACAAAATGTTCTTGTTAATATTACCCAGTAATTACTAATATATTTAAAATTCCATTCAGGGTTTAAGATAAAACCTAGCACCAAGGTACATTATAACATATAATTGCAACAACTAAATCTATCTCCCGACCCAAATCTTTGATCAGTATGTTTTGCCCCTTTCACAAAAGCAAACCCTTGTAAATGACTTCAGTCCTGTCTTGAAATAAAGCAGTGAAATTATCACAGGTTTTTACAAAAAATCATCATTTATGCTATTTCTCCATTTTAATTTTTCAAAATGAAAATCACCCATGATTTTCAAATTTGTTTTACAGGTTTTTAATGACTTATAGTGCTTAACATGTTAACTTACACTCCCCATCATTTTGAAAAATAACCTGTCTGATGAATTTTTGCTCATATGCCAAGTTAACTTGGAATTACATTCATTAAAAGGTGACATTGCCTTGAATCACCCTAAGGAATATCCCGTCATCCAAGCTAGACATGACGAGAACGAGTGATCCTGGCAACTACCACGCTTTGTTTATCATAATGTTTGTTTTATTTATATTGGCCATCAAACTAACCAGTTCATCCCACTTAGATTATGATCATCTTTCTAATTCAGTTAACAGGGATACGCAGCCAAACCTAAAATTGCCACCAATAACTGACAAAAACTAATTAAACAAACTCATTTGGTTAACAGGGATTAGCAGCCAAACCTAAAATTGCCACCAATAACTGACAAAAACTATAAACAATCTCATTTAGTTAACAGGGATTAGCAGCCAAACCTAAAATTGCCATCAATAACTGACAAAAACTAATTAAACAATCTCATTTGGTTAACAGGGATTAGCAGCCAAACCTAAAATTGCCACCGATAACTGACAAAAAGTAATTAAATAATAAATAAAGGACTGTATCATCCTGATAATCATGTACTATTGAAACTTCCGGGCCCGTATTCATGAAACCGTTCTCATGCTCAAGCATGGATTTTGTGCTCAAGCTAAATATCTTATTTTGGCTATAAATTAATAGGAAAATCCTATATTGTCAACGATTTGGGAAAACATTGAAGAGACTTAGAGCAGGAAATTGTTTTCATTGTTTATAATTGACTTTTTGATTGTTTGACATGATTTAAGCGATTTACATGAAATTTGGTTTGAGCACAGAATCCATGCTTGAGCACGAGAATGGTTACATGAATATGGGCCCAGTACATGCTAAAAGAAAGACAAAATGTGATTTATAAAACGAAGAATGGCAGGTAAAGCAGGTAAAGCAGGTGGTATGTGCATCTGTGTTTGCTTACTCTTACACTGTCAACAATTGATATGCTACACTTTCTCCCTTTGTTTAGATGTTGTTTAGATTGATTGTTCAGAGTTAGATTTTAATATGATAGTAGGAGTTGGAAACATTTACCTCAGCCAACCAGATTACAGGATTCTTTTGTTAGGTGTAATACATTTTTTTTGGTGTGTGGCAGTGAAAAATAGCAAAATGCATTTCTCAAAGGCATAATTTTCACAATTAACAGTGAAGAGTTTCATGTGAGGATTTATAAGATACCTTACAAATGTGTTTGTTCAGTAAAACTGTTTTACATTATGTTCAATTGCTGCATTGGATAAGAATGGCTGAAAATATTTTTGAAATAATACTTGGGTAGGTCCTTCTGTAATTATTAATGGCAACTGGAGGAGATGGTGTGGGGGACATATCATAAGTTTTATCTGTGTCAGTTGTTTCGTCAAAGTTTATACAAAGGTTAGTATGCTAAAACCTGTGATGAGTTTTTACTTCAGGGTCCCAAGGTCAACACACCAAGGTCACAATGCAGGGGGGGGGATTTGAAAACTTTTTGAAATTTCCATGAGGGAGATTACACATGCTCAGAATCCTTAAAGCATAAATAACATAAATTGTGTGTATGTAAATCCAGGGGGAAAAATGCTTTTAAATGGTATCTTTTGAGCTGTTCTTTTAAATGAAATCATAAGATCTCAGAAAATAGGAATAGTTTAGGGAGAGGAAGCAAGTACATTATTTCTAATTATGAATTTTGGGAAGCTTAAATCATTCAAACAGTCAGTAATCTTGGTATCACTGCCATACGTCCAATTCCCTATGATTAAAGTTGAAACACGATAATCCACTAACCACTGTATACAAAATATAAAGCGTTTTATAATGGTTTTGTTGTCAAGGATAAACAGACAATATGACAAGCATGGCCTATGTTGTTAGGGGATTACTTCGTGACTGGAAGTAGACTGATTGTGTGTTGTAATTTGAAACTTTTCTATTGTATCATACCGGGGA
Source organism: Mizuhopecten yessoensis (assembly GCF_002113885.1). Lineage (NCBI taxonomy): Eukaryota > Metazoa > Mollusca > Bivalvia > Pectinida > Pectinidae > Mizuhopecten > Mizuhopecten yessoensis. The sequence continues at coordinate 122,540 of NW_018408785.1, read as the reverse complement.
AATGTTTGCGGTTAAAACAGGAAGATATGTTTTATTCAAGAGTAAGAAGGTCAATCACTCAGTGCTTATAAACCATTTTGATGTATTGTGTAATTTCAGATACAATTGTGAAGTATCAAAAATAACGGAAATATAGTATGCCCCAAAGAAAAAGTATTTGAATAAAAGTAAATAGTATTAAACATTTCTGTCTTGATTAAAAAGATGGTCAGCCCCGAACAAAATATTTAACTGTACATGAATAAAGAAGGAGAAATGAAATCTCAATATTTTTTATCTAATTTATCTTTGAACCTCAATAATATAGTCACCTCACTGTTCAGTGGGGACTTGATAATCCAGCCATTTTAACAGCAAATTGTTATAAGATATTGTCTATAATAAACACTGTTATTAGATATTGTCTATAATAAACACTGTTATTAGATATTGTCTATAATAAATATATGTGTTTCCTTTATCAGTTCCCTACAGATATTCCAGCGAGAGTCGCACCCTTCCGCGTACAAGGCAGGATCACGCAGCGCCAAGGAAGGCCTCAGTCTTTTTGGTAAGATAATCCTGAGAACCTCTCTATAGCCACCAAATTTAATATCTTGCAACTCAGTCATATTTAATCCTATCATGAGAATGCTATGTACAGGTAAGATCTAACAAAATCATACCATAGTTGGCATTTAATTGTGTACAGAAAAGGTATGATTTGGTCTTATAAACAACCAGCCAAGAGTAACCATTCACATTTTTGTTCTTCCTGAAAGGTTGAAATGTTCTTAAAATATTGTGACTGATAAGAAATGTTGATGTGTAAACATGTTCGTGGACGACCTGTTACATGTATTATCTTCCTGTAAAGGTCATCTTTTTAGCAGGGTTTCTAATTTTCGCAAATTTCATGGAAATATTTTATATGGAAAATGCAACCCATGAAATTAGAAGCAATTTAATCCATCATTGATATAGCACTACGTGCCATGATCGTGAAACCCGACAATTACAAAATACATGTCTCAACAAATTGACCATCTTGGCAAATCAACGAAAAATCAGGGACCGCAAAAAAATAAACCTTTTACAGTATTGGTGCTACTATATGTTAATTACCATTCCCACAGCGAATAAAACAAAAGAGCAGGATATGTTTGTTTGTAATTAAAATTCATTATGCCATTTAAAGTGTATTTGTCTATATATTTTACATTCATAGAATATATAACTGACTACATTTATGGTTATCGTATATCAAATCTGGATTGTGGTTTTATATGATCAAAATAACGTGGGCAGAAGACGGTGGTTGTGTGGGAGGGGGTGGAGCTCTACTTAAGGCTAATACAAGCTGTTATCACTGCAGTGTTTCAATACACATGTATATCAGAATGCAGATGTTAAGTTTTATATAAAAATAAGTTCTATATAGTGAGGATATAAATTTCTGATGAAATTTTTACCTGGATAACAATATTGCATATTATACACATCTGCTGTTTTTATGGTTGTAGGCATTCTGAATCGCTGTCGGTCCCAAGTAGGCAGTAGAAAGCTTAGGTAAGAGTTCACTGGCCATTTATTTGTCATTATCTGTCTCGAAAAGAAACTAACTTGAGATAGGAAGTCACAGGTAGTTAGTTGCCATGTGAATGTATCTGTGTCTTGTTGTGGAGGGACTGTGTCCCATCAATTCATATTTTCAGTGTTTTTAGGCATCGACCATAGAGCTACAGTAACCAGCCTTTAAAATCTGGTCAGTCAGCAACCAGGGATGAGGTTGCAAAACAGAACCTGATGTCCCAACTTTTCCACCACACAAATTGAGGTATGACACACCGTTGTATATCATTGGACAGCTTTTTGCATGTTAGCCTAGGTGCATACCTTCAAAAGTTCACGTAGAACAGTTGCTGTCACTTAAATTCTTAAATTAATTCAGGGCATACGAAATTACAACCACCGATTGATGATGTGAATTAATCAGCCCAGAAAACACAATGGTGGATTATATACATGTATCAATATGTGCAGTGGATAAGTTCAGATATCAGGTCTTGTTTCACGACCTAGTCCTAGGTTACTGAATCTCAAGTTTTCACTAGGCTGGACGATGATATGAAATAAAGAAAATATCAGTTATCAGACAATCAGCTATGCTTCCTGCTGCGTTGTCTTACATGAATGTATGCTGATAAGACAAGTGAGCATATAAAAATGTCAGTAACTGGTGCCAGCAGTCATTGCACCACCCTGTTTTTCCAGTTGACCAGGGGAATTCACGTGTGTTTGTATGGGCTGGCTGGGTTTAACTCATTCACCCCTACATTTTTAAGCTGGACTTGCCCAGTCATCTTGATTTAATAAGGTTCAATTGTGACTTCAGGGGTGAATGGGTTTATATCCTTGCAGCATCTAAGGTCATATAAGGACAGGTACCTAAAGAGAAAGAGAAGAAAAGGGAAGAAAAAGAAGGAGAGAAAAGAAAAGATTCCTGGTGGTGTAATGGATCAATTTTGTTTCTATAGTGTCTGAAGCAGAGGACACAGAAGAAAAAACTTGATTTTGCCAGTGGTCCCACATTAGTCGTCTATTATGAAATGGCGTAGGATACAGAAGGCCTATGGTAACCCCTACACAGATGTACATACACAAGCTTCCTAATGTCTCAGAACTACATTTAATCTACTAGATCAGTATGCAAAATACTCGGGTTTAATGCCTAATATTGCCAGGACGAAATGTATATGGATTGGCAGCAAATCTCGTAGTAAAGACGGAATAAGCACAGAGAAGAAACTTGTTTGGTCAGAAGAACCCTTCGTGTTTTTAGGTATCAAAATGAGCGTAGATCTAGACCAAATAACCGACCTAAACTATGAAAGTAAAATCAAAGAAATGAAGGCTCTATTACATGTATGGTCTAAAAGATTAATTAGTACAATGGGTAAAATAACAGTGATAAAAAGCATAGTTATGCCAAAAATTATTTATTTATTTACAAGTATACCAAAACCTAATTTACAAGTGATAAAACAGATTGAACAAATGTTCTTCAGTTTTATATGGAATAATAAAAATGATCGGGTATCTAGGAACCAAATATCAAAGTCCTGTGAAGAGGGCGGATTAAAAATGTTCAATATAGAATACTTCATCAAGTCGATGAAACTGACTTGGATACAAAGACTTTTCAAGTCAAATGACTCATGGACCTTAATTTTTTGAAGAGGTAATAGGTGATAGCAAGAATGTGATTGTCAATGGAGGTAAGGAATTTCTAAAGAAGAAAGCGCATAGTATTAAAAACCTATTCTGGAAAGAAGTTCTAGAAGATCTATATTTTATTTCTGGTGTTGTCGGAGAAGAGGAATTTATTTATCAACATTTATGGTTCAATAATAAAATAAAAATAGATAATAGAACTGTCTATTTTAAACAGTGGGAAAAAATGGGCATAAGTTTTGTCTATGATATATTGAATGACCGAGGTGAACTCATTACATCTTACGAGGGGTTTTGCGAAAAATATAACTTTCATCCGCAACTAACTATGTTCTATGGGTTAAGAAATGCAATTATTTCAGCATGGAATATAATACATGTCAGAGCGTCCACTATAGTTCTGCCTCACTGCCCTAAGTTTATTTACAACATCATAACAAACAAAATAAGGGGTAAATCAATAAATAATTTATTGGTCAAAGAATTGAAAGTTAATACAAAATATCAACTGAAATGGGCTGAAGACCTAGACTCAATAATGAATGACTTTCAGTGGAGGAAAGTAAATATGTCTATTTTTAAAAATACTAAAGACATAAAACTTAGATGGCTCCAGTACAGAATAACACATAGAATCATCAGTACAAATAAATATCTCCACATGATAAAAATAAAAGACTCTCCACTTTGCTCCTTCTGTAATAATAACATAGAAACAATAATACATTTATTTTATGAATGTAGAGTAGTCGCTAGTTTCTGGAATGATCTCAAGCAATGGCTGTACACAAAAACCAACAAAGTCATAGAACTGAACAATAATGATGTCATAATTGGAAAAGCAACACATAAACAAGATATTAATGCTCTAAACAGTATTTTGCTGATTGCTAAGCACCACCTTTATAAGCAAAAACTAAAAACTAGTAGACCTAATTTTGCTTACTTTAAAAAAGACCTGGAAGACTACATTCGGATAGAACAGGTAATTTATAAAAAGAATATGGATTACAACAAGTTTGAAAATAAATGGTTCCAAATAATCTAACTTGATTACCTTATAGACATGCTAGTATTAAGTATTTTGTAATGTGTGAATGGATGCATGAAAGTTATATGTTATGTGTATAAAATAAATTAAATGTCTTTTTTGCTATATAGGTATGTATTGGTACTCCAGTTGTAATAAACACAGCAGCATATATAATTGAACAAAAGTATATCTCTGCTCTTCAAGGCAGAATCTGAGTGTAACAAATATATGTTCAATTTGAAACTTTCTCTCGCATTCATGTACCCCGTTGTAAAATTGTGTTGTCATTATATTATGCAAAAAGGAAAATAAAAAAGTGTCAAATCAACAAAAAGCTTCCTAATGTGGAAAAATGGAGACACACTTAATATTCTGTCTTTCTTAGAAAAAGAATTGAAACATGTGTGATGTGTCAACTTAGGACCTTTGGAAGTGATTCATACACTCTTTTCCTTTTAGTACCAAAAATCACACTCCACCTACAGTGTTGTCAATGGTTTTAGGAAGTATGTACCTGTGGTGTCGTGTAAGATAAGGGAGTTCAGCTATCTCAAATTCTTCTTTGAACTGCAACAGGGACAAACACTTAAAAATACATCAAATCTATGTCAAGTTGTTCTTAATGTTAAATGGCTGCATTCTGTGAGTCATAAGCCTGGAATTGTTTCCATGAAATAGTTCAAGCGTCTGTAGTTTTCAGGATGTTGGGCAGTGAAGGAAAACTCTAAAGCTTTGACTCATTTCCTGGAAATGTAATCTACTGCTGTATATATATAGCATAGACACAGCAGGATCAATACCAACAAAGTCCTCACTGGCCTTCAAGTTCTTTGTACCTATCGCCCTGCTATGAAGTATACACTGGCCTTCAACTTGTTACGTACCTATCACCCTGCTACTTGGAATAGACACATGTTTACCAGAAAAATGCTTTAATTATAAACATTACAAATAGGGAATTGAATTGTATAAACATTACAAATAGTAAATTGAATTGATTTAAGAGAGAAATGTTTTCAATAAATAAATTCAAAATATTTAAATAATAACCAAAGATTTAATTTGAGTTGTGAAACAGTTGACATGCTTGTACAATGAAGTAATTGGCTTAGATCAATTAACAGCAGTAAACACTACAGTCACTAGAAAATATAGAATGATCTGTTACTGTGCTTTTAGAATTATTTCAGGAAAGAATTAGATTGATACCTTATATCTTACTTTGTGTTACATGAGGAAGGGTAACTGGTGATACATGAGGTAGGGTAACTGGTGATACATGAGGTAGGGTAAATGGTGATACACGAGGTAGTGTAACTGGCGATACATGTGGAAGGGTACCTGGTGTTACATGAGGTAGGGCAACTGGTGATACATGAGGTAGGGTAACTGGTGATACATGAGGTAGGGGAACTGGTGATACATGAGATAGGGCAGTGTAACTGGCGATACATGTGGCAGGGGTACTGGTGATACATGAGGTAGTGTAACTGATGATACATGAGATATGGTAACTGCTCATACATGAGGTAGGGTAAATGGTGATACACGCCGCCGTGTAACTGGCGATACATGTGGGAGGGTACCTGGTGTTACATGAGGGAGGGCAACTGGTGATACATGAGGTAGCGTAACTGGTCATACATGAGGTAAGGTAACTGATGATACATGAGGTAGGGTACATGGTGATACACGAGGTAGGGTAAATGGTGATACACGAGGGAGTGTAACTGGCGATAAATGTGGAAGGGTAACTGGGGATACATGAGGTAGGGAAACTGGTGATACATTAGATAGGGTAACTGGTGATCCATGAGGTAGGGTAACTGGGGATACATGAGGTAGGGAAACTGATGATACATGAGGCACGGTAACTGGTGATACATGAGGCAGGGTAACTGGTGATACATGAGATAGGGTAACCGATGATACATGAGATAGGGTAACTGATGATACATGAGATAGGGTAACTGGTCATACATGAGGTAGGGTAACTGATGATACATGAGGCAGGGTAACTGGTGATACATGAGATAGGGTAACTGGTGATACATGAGATAGGGTAACTGGTGATACATGAGATAAGGTAACTGATGATACATGAGATAGGGTAACTGGTGGTACATGAGGTAGGGTAACTGAAGATACATGAGGCAGGGTAACTGGTGATACATGAGATAGGGTAACTGGTGAAACATGAGGTAGGGTAACTGATGATACATGAGGTAGGGTAACTGGTGATACAGGTACATGAGGTAGGGTAACTGAAGATACATGAGTCAGGGTAACTGGTGATACATGAGATAGGGAAACTGGTGATACATGAGGTAGGGTTACTGGTGATACATGAGGTAGGGTACCTTGTGATACATGATGTAGGGTAACTGATGATACATGAGATAGGGTTACTGTTGTTACATGAGGTAGGGTAACTGGTGATACATGAGGTAGGGCAACTGATGATACATGAGGCAGGGGAACTGGTGATACATGAGATAGGGTAACTGATGATACATGAGATAGGGGAACTGGTGATGCATGAGGTAGGGTAACTGATGCCCCCTGAGGCAGGGTAACTGGTGATACATGAGGCAGGGGAACTGGTGATACATGAGATAGGGTAACTGGAGATACATGAGGGAGGGGAACTGATGATACATGAGGTAGGGTAACTGGTGATACATGAGGGAGGGTAACTGATGATACATGAGGCAGGGTAACTGGTGATACATGAGGCAGGGTAACTGGTGATACATGAGGTAGGGTACCTGATGATACATGAGATAGGGTAACTGGTCATACATGAGGTAGGGTAACTGATGATACATGTGATAGGGTAACTGTTGTTACATGAGGTAGGGTAACTGGTGATACATGAGATAGGGAAACTGGTGATACATGAGGTAGGGTAACTGATGATACATGTGATAGGGTAACTGTTGTTACATGAGGTAGGGTAACTGGTGAGACATGAGGAAGGGTAACTGGTGGTACATGAGGAGGGATCTGGTGCTACATGAGGTAGTGTAACTGGCGATACATGTGGAAGGGTAACTGGCGATACATGAGGTAGGGTAACTGGTGATACCTGAGGAAGGGTAACTGGTGGTACATGAGGAGGGATCTGGTGATACACGAGGTAGTGTAACTGGCGATACATGTGGAAGGGTAACTGGCGATACATGAGGTAGGGTAACTGGTGATACATGAGATAGGGAAACTGGTGATACATGAGGTAGGGTAACTGGTGATACATGAGGTAGGGTTACTGGTGATACATGAGGTAGGGTACCTGGTGATACATGATGTAGGGTAACTGATGATACATGAGATAGGGTAACTGTTGTTACATGAGGTAGGGTAACTGGTGATACATGAGGAAGGGTAGCTGGTGGTACATGAGGAGGGATCTGGGGATACATGAGGTAGTGTAACTGGCGATACATGTGGAAGGGGACCTGGTGTTACATGAGGTAGGGTAGCTGGTGATACATGAGGTAGGGTAACTGGTGATACATGAGATAGGGTAACTGGTGATACATGAGATAGGGTAATTGATGATGCCTGAGATAGGGTAACTGGTGATACATGAGGTAGGGTAACTGATGATACATGAGATAGGGTAACGATACATGAGGTAGGGTAACTGATGATACATGAGGCAGGGTAACTGTTGATACATGAGATAGGGTAACTGGTGTTACATGGGGTATTGAGGTAGGGTAACTGATGATACATGAGATAGGGTAACGATACATGAGGTAGGGTAACTGATGATACACGAGATAGGGTAACTGGTGATAGATGAGATAGGGTAACTGATGATACATGAGATAGGGTAACGATACATGAGGTAGGGTAACTGATGATACATGAGATAGGGTAACGATACATGAGGTAGGGTAACTGATGATACACGAGATAGGGTAACTGGTGATACATGAGATAAGGTAACTGGTGATACACGAGATATGGTAACTGGTGATACATGAGATAGGGTAACTGATGATACATGAGGTAGGGGAACTGGTGATACATGAGATAGGGTAACTGGTGATACATGAGATAAGGTAACTGGTGATACACGAGATAGGGTAACTGGTGATACATGAGATAGGGTAACTGGTGTTACATGGGGTATGTTAACTTGTGTTACATGAGGTAGAGTAACTGGTGTCACATGGGGTAGGGTAACTGGTGATACATGAGGTAGGGTAACTGGTGATACATGAGGTAGGGTAACTGGTGATACATGAGGTAGGGTAACTTGTGTTACATGAGGTAGAGTAACTGGTGTTACATGGGGTAGGGTAACTGGTGTAACATGAGGTAGGGTAACTGGTAATACATGAGGTAGGGTAACTGGTGTTACATGGGGTAGGGTAACTGGTGTAACATGAGGTAGGGTTCCTGGTGTTACATGAGGTAGGGTAGCTGGTGATACATGAGGTAGGGTAACTGGTGATACACGAGGTAGGGTAACTGGTGATACATGAGGTAGGATAACTGGTGATACATGAGATAGGGTAACTAGTGATAAGTGTAATCTTTACAGATTGATTGTTTACACTGATTTGTCCTCTTATTTCTGCTTTCACTGGTAATACACCTAATAACTGATTAACAGGTTGTACAATGTTCAGGCCAAGAGTCCTACCTTAACACAGCTATATTGAAAAGTTATTATACCCCCGCAACGAAGTTAGGGGGGGTATACTGGAATCACCCTGTCTGGATGTCTATCTGTCGTACGCAGTAACTTGTCCGGAAAACTCCTCCTTAATTAACAGGTGGATTTCATTGAAACATTGAAACATTAATTTGGGATTTCGACCCTTTTTTAAGGAGTTATGCCCCTTTTTGCGAAATACTTGACCGGAAAACTCCTCCTTAATTAACAGGTGGATTTCATTGAAACTTTGCATGAATGATCAGTATCTTATGTAGTTGTACACCGGCATTTTAATTTGAGACTTCAACCCTTTTTGATGGAGTCATGCCCCTTTTTTCGAAATACTTGTCCGTGCAACTCCTCCTTAAATAATAGGTGAATTTCATTGGAACTTTGCATGAATGATCAGTATCTTTTGTTGTTGCGCACTGGCATTTTAATTTGGGATTTCAACCTTTTTTGATGGAGTTAAGCCCCTTTGTGCAAAATACTTGTTTTTTGTTGTTGTTATTTTATTGTTTTGATTTTAATAAATAGTGATTACCATAACTCATTACTGGTGGGAGACTATATTGCTTTGCATAAGTAAGCCTTTAGCGTACAGTTCTGGTGTATATAGGAGCGGGGGTATTAGTTAGCCTTTAGCTTACAGTTCTAGTTAAAATTTGTTTTCTCTTAATCAACTAACAGTTGTAATGTTAATTCTCCTGACAACCAATTACTCAGTGGTAATACACCTGACAACCTATTAACAGTTTTGATTTGTTCAACTAATTGACAGTTGTTGTGTTCATACTACTGAAAACAAATTAACACATAGTACTTAATACTTAATACTCCTGACAACCAATAAATGGTTGTAATGATAATAAACTAATAACCAATTAACAGTTGTAGTGTAATATTCCTGACAATTTACAGTTGTAGTGTAATATTCCTGACAATTTACAGTTTTAGTGTTCAACCAATTAACAGTTGTGTTCATACTTCTGACAACCAATTAACACACACTGTTTACTAACTGACAACCAAATAACAGTTGTAATGTAAATGAACTGACACCATTTAACACGGTGTTAATAAACTAACAACCAATTAACAGTTGTTAGCTTAATATTTCTGATTACCAATTAACAGTTGTATTAATTAATACACCTGGAAACTGATTAACACAGTATTAATAAACTAACAACCAATTAACAGTTGTAATGTTAATAATCCTTACAACCAATTAACACACAGTATTAATTAACTGACAACCAATTAACAGTTGTAAGCTTAATATTTCTGACAACCAGTTAACAGTTGTAGTATTAATTAAATTGATAACCAATTAACAGTTGTAATATTAATAACACACAGTATTAATAGACTGATAGCAACTTAACAGTTGTAGTGTTGATACTCCTGGCAACTAATAACACTGTGTTAATTAATATGGCAACCAATTAACAGTTGTAATTTTAATAAGCCTGACAACCAATTAACAGTTGTAATTTTAATAAACAACCAATTAACAGTTGAAGTGTTAAAGACTCCTGACAACTAATAAACGGGTTATTTTATAGTGTAGTCTGTATTTCTTGTGACAATTTCTAATTATATAGCTATAAATAATATTTAGTAACCCCTTCTTACTGAAGATTTAAGTAAAACTTTGTAACTGGTAAGTTTATTTTTAAGGTAGTTTTTATCATTGTTTAAATTGACTTATCCACAACAATTAATTAATTCTGCTAAGTCACTATAAGAAGTTTTATATTTTTCTGATTTTATCCTTCCCAATTTTTTGTTTTCATCCGAGATTGTGTGTGACTTGTTTGACAGAATGTGGTGTCTACAGCCCCTGAGAGACCTCAGTGTATTGATTCAGCGACAGAATGCTATCGCTTTCTTTGTGAGCCCACGTAACATCGAGGTGCTCACCACACTAACTGATTGTCTCAAACACATCAAGAACGTCACGGTAAGTTAATTTTCTGACCAGTCCTTGTCATATTTTTTACAGTCATCATCACAAACACTACATTTGATGAGGTCAACACAAACTGACCTGTCCCAAGAATCACAAAACATGTTTAAGGACATTCTCAGTTCTCACAACCGTTTGGTTTGTTAATGTTTTACGTCCTATTAACAGCTATGGTCATTTAAGGACGTGCCAGGTTTAGGTGGTGGAGGAAAGCCAGAGTTCCCGGAGAAAAACCAACGACCTGCGGCCAGTACCTGGCGACTGCCCCAAATAGGCCTCGAACCCTCACAATCGAATTCATTTAAAAGGCTTTTATTCTGTAACGCTAGCTGAAAGAGTAAAATATCTGAAGTTATGCATGTATTACTTAGTACTTAGTAACCATACCGTGACAACGGGGGATTCATTGGAAGAAATCTGAATTTGAGAGGAAATGTGAAATTTTGTTATAAGAATATTTAAGTAAAAAATATTAACAAATAAACTACATCAATGTAAGTTTACACATCAGTATTTGTCAATGCTGCAAGTTCACTCTTCAGTGAACTACAGTTCTGTAAGTTCCTATGTTAGTGAACTATAGTTCTGTAAGTTCCTATGTCAGTGAACTATAGTTCTGTAAGTTCCTATTTCAGTGAACTGTAGTTCTGTAAGTTCCTATTTAACTGTAGTTCTGTAAGTTCCTATTTCAGTGAACTATAGTTCTGTAAGTTCCTATTTCAGTGAGCTATAGTTTCCTATTTCAGTGAACTATAGTTCTGTAAGTTCCTATTTCAGTGAACTATAGTTCTGTAAGTTCCTATTTCAGTGAACTTTAGTTCTGTAAGTTCCTATTTCAGTGAACTAGGCATGTATACACATCTGTTGGCCAATAATTTATGCACGTAAGTGAATTTCACTAATCAAGATATTTGTCTTCAAGGATATTACTTTTAGATGTTTGACCTCAGATGTAACTGTGGTTTACCCAAATCAATGTAAGCTTAGTCTTTGTATCAAACAGAATGCTATCACATGACCCAGTATACTTTTCTGTTGTAATAATTAAAATTTTAATGAAATCTGTTTTATTCTGGCAATCTTTAAGGAGATCTTTTGTTGCTTAAACTGTAGCTCGGTAAAAGTTAATTCTGCTGTGATGTACAAAAATGTAATCAACCGAAGTTCTAAACAAAGGAAGAATACAAAAAAAATACAAAAGCTATTCTACAAAGAATTAGATAATTTGATTATGTACTTGGCTTCAGTTATCAAAACTGTTCGAATGATTGGTGGTGTGGAACTTACAATAAATGAGTCATCTCCCTTGTACACTGTTATTCTCTTGGTTTCATTTAGAAATAATTGGTAATAAAGTATTTGTGATTATTTGCAGAGTTGTGAACATTTATGTGTTTTGTTTTTGTCTCACCGCCACAAAGTAGCGGTAGCAGGACTTCGGTATTGCTTTTCTGATGGCAGCTGTGGCGGCATCAACATGAAGTTTTTGCATTTAACTTAGTTTCACTGAAAGTATAAGTGCTAGACCAACCAAACTTGCACCAAGGATGCATCTTAGGTAGAAATACTCAACTCATGCATCTCATTCTAGATGCTGCCTACCTTTCATGGTCCATTGACTTGATAGCATCTCCATCAACATTAAGTTATTGCTTTAAAATTAGTTTCTCTGAAAATACAAGTGCTAGACCAACCAAACTTGACATGTGCATTGTTGGTCAAAGCGGGGCACAGGCAAGACGTATCAATCTGAACGGCTTGTTTTATGTTTTGTTTTAACGTAAAGATTTTGAACATAGCAGATTAATGTAATACTATGTAGTACTAATATTGTATTATTGACCATCAGAGAGTCCTGGCCAGGATGACCAACACCCAGGCATCAGTTGGGGACTGGCAGGCACTCTACAAGGTAAGTATAGGCTTCAGGATCTGTTAAAAATAAAAACTCTTAAATCATATCAAGGTTGAAAATGGCTTAATTCTACAATGTATTGCCAGACCTAAGCCATCTTCCAACAGTATATTAATAATTGACTACACTAAGTTCACAATAAGTACTGTTGGTCATAGGCGTTGTGTGTTTATGCTGGGGAGTGTCTGGAGGCAGAGGTCATAGGCATTGTGTGTGTATGCTGGGGATTGTCTGGAGACAGAGGTCATAGGCATTGTGTGTGTATGCTGGGGAGTGTCTGGAGGCAGAGGTCATAGGCATTGTGTGTGTAAGCTGAGGAGTGTCTGGGAGACAGAGGTCATAGGCATTGTGTGTGTATGCTGGGGAGTGTCTAGAGGAGGAGGTCATAGGCATTGTGTGTGTATGCTGGGGAGTGTCTGGAGGCAGAGGTCATAGGCATTGTGTGTGTATGCTGGGGAGTGTCTGGAGACAGAGGTCATAGGCATTGTGTGTTTATGCTGGGGAGTGTCTTGAGGCAGAGGTCATAGGCATTGTGTGTGTATGCTGGGGAGTGTCTGGAGGCAGATTTATGAAGATATCAGACCGGAAGAACCTGCCTCCTAATGATTTTAATTGATAAAAAACAAGTTTTGACTCAAAAAAGAAGTGAAAATATCCCACATGTAAATAGTTTTGTAATCTGTTGGTAGTATTTTATCTACAGTGGTTGATCTTTTATCTATCTTGGTCAAAATATTTCTAAAATTCTATTTTAACCATTTCTTATATTTCTATATACAATGTATACAGTATGAATTTCACCAAGCTTTACAGTTGACAGTTTTGTCAAATGATGTAGCTTGGTGCTGTGTCAAATTATCAGGTGTTGTGTACTACATGTTTGTAGTTCTCCTTAATCGGGGGATTTTGTAGCTGTGTATAACTTGTATACCTACTAAAAATATGCTGATACAAGAAATACTCTGTAAAAAGCACACATACATTATTCTGTATGTAGTATTGTAATGCATGCATACATCATCTGTTCTCAGACAGTCTACCATGCCATCTACATTGGGGATATATGCAGGGCTCAGAGCATGGAAATAGATATCTTCAAAAAGGTAATAGTTCAAGAGATACTGGCACCAGAGTTAGTTCCCTTTGAAGACAGGTGAGACAAAGAACTTTTTCTGATGTCATATGATCTTGAACAAAATAAAAGGTTTATAATTATGATATATAGCCTGGAGCTGTTGGATGGCAATCATATTTGTTTGAATAAATTACCCTGACCCATGTTCAAGGTTGTAGGTCAGATGTATGTGTGTGTGTGTGTGTGGGGGGGGGGGGGGGGGGGGGGGGGGGGGGAATATCCAATGTGATGTTTTTTACTCTATAAATTGTCTTAGTACTCAGAATGAATAGGAACATTTTGAAGTGCCATTATTTGACAAAGGGAGATAGGTCAGCATCGTTGTCATCAGGGGAACAATGATCATTAATGTCCATTTTACAGATAACAACCAAATTCACAGAGGATCTACATCGCATTGCCACTCTCGTCAGCAAAATCGTAAGTTTTGTGATTTAACTATTCATTTTATATGATCACTACTCAAGCTTAATCAACTTTATACAATCACTTCACAAGTTTAATCAACTTTATACAATCACTACACAAGCTTAATGTTCAATCAACTTTATATATAATCGCTGTTATTAGTCTTGATGATATATGATGCAAGGAGTCCTTATTAAGTTTTCAATTTTGTTTCGTTGTTTAAAAATTCTGAACTGCATAAGCCCAGGAAAACGGGTACAGGGAGATCCTACTGGTTAAGGCTGAAGTTCGGGTTTGGTTAATTGTGCTTTCAGATCTCTGAACTGAGGTCCACATGCTATCAATGAAGGTGATGAGGTTCACTTAGAAAACAGGTTTCCAAATCATTCAAAATGACGGGTAAATGTCCAAGTTGGAAAAAAGGCACAGTGCATACTTAAACTATCTTTTGACTCATATACTATAATGAAAACTAGGGCCAAGGAAAGGATCAAATTATTTCAAAATTCCTTTTTTTGTGGAAATGTCACTGGTTAGAGATCGTCAGCGGCTCTATTAGGTTCAGAGATTACTTATGTAAAAGTTCTAATGGATGTTGAGTTAAACAAAGTCCATTCTAGGATTCTTAGCTGAGGCACTGCCAAGGATGTAGACATTTTATTTTGTAGTATTATGGATTTATCTTATTACTTGGTGCTATAAAAGGATAGAAAAATTGGGGGGGGGGGGGGGGATCTTAAAGTTTATGAATGACTAATTGAAGCTACGTGCATATTGCTGGTACTCCATTAATTATGTGTGATAATGATGTGTGATAAGGTGATCAGTTAATTAAGTGTTACACCTGGCAGGTGATCAGCTGACTGAGAGTCTAACTTGAGTGATGGATATGTTAGATATACTGACCCTTGGGCCGGTCTTGTGACATTTCTAAAAGTAAACTGGACGCCCTGGGGTCTTACAGCGTGAAAAAATGATAAATTTTCATTATGTGTGGGCATCCACCAAAGTGCTATGGTGTGGACGGTATCAGGTGTGTCTCTCACCTGTACATGTGACCTGTCTACTTTACAGGTGATTACCTAGCCATGTTACCTATTGCATACATGCACATAATCTGTCTCGCCCACATGCCACCAAATGTTTTCCTGGTATGTTTGTTGGTATGCGAGTTTGAAAGATATGTTAATCAATAAATGTCTGATCTGATGTCAGTGGCCTTGTCAATGATTTATTTATATAGTATGACATTTTTTTCCTATGAAATACCTCAAAACCAAAAATGTTACCGTGACAGTATTATAAAATATTCTGATTTATGAAAATTTTATATCACTTGACAATTATGTGACTTTTTCACAATGAGAAATTGTTCTTAACTTTATAAATAACAATAGCTGTTAATCAATTTAGATATTTTCAGATTATAAATATGTAGATGCAAAGTGGATAGGAGGTGTTTGATCTGGGCCAGTGTTTCTGTGACGTTAAGATACAGATACACACATAACGGGCCTTTGTCCTGGTATCCTCTGTCTCACCTTACAGTTGGACAAACTTAAGTGTTTTGTTTGTTCACATGTATCCCCGGCCTGTAATGGGTACTCTTCACTACCACATGGAGGGACCACTCGACAACATCAAGTGTCCATATAGGTATAAAATGTTAATGTATAAGTGTTGTCCCAATTCAGGTGTGACAATGACCTTGACCTCCTGAAAGATGATTGCAGTTAGCACATAGGTATAAATTGTTGAATAGTGCTGACTATGATTATCTACATGGTTTCTGTATGATTATCTACATGGTTTCTGTATGATTCTCTACATGGTTTCTGTATGATTTGATATACATGCTTTCTGTTATGATTATCTACATGGTTTCTGTTATGCTTATATACAAGGTTTCTGTATGATTGTCTACATGGTTTCTGTTATGATTATCTACATGGTTTCTGTATGATTATCTACATGGTTTCTGTATGATTATCTACATGGTTTCTGTATGATTATCTACATGGTTTCTGTATGATTATCTACATGGTTTCTGTATGATTATCTACATGGTTTCTGTATGATTATCTACATGGTTTCTGTATGATTATCTACATGGTTTCTGTATGATTATCTACATGGTTTCTGTATGATTATCTACATGGTTTCTGTATGATTATCTACATGGTTTCTGTATGATTATCTACATGGTTTCTGTATGATTATCTACATGGTTTCTGTATGATTATCTACATGGTTTTTGTATGATTATCTACATGGTTTCTGTATACTTATCTACATGGTTTCTGTATGATTATCTACATGGTTTCTGTATGATTATCTACATGGTTTCTGTATGATTATCTACATGGTTTCTGTATGATTATCTACATGGTTTCTGTGTGATTATCTACATGGTTTCTGTATGATTATCTACATGGTTTTTGTATGATTGTCTACATGGTTTCTGTATACTTATCTACATGGTTTCTGTATGATTATCTACATGGTTTCTGTATGATTGTCTTCATGGTTTCTGTATGATTATCTACATGGTTTCTGTATACTTATCTACATGGTTTCTGTATACTTCTCTACATGTTTTTTGTATGATTATCTTCATGGTTTTTGTATACTTATCTACATGGTTTCTGTATGATTATCTACATGGTTTCTGTATGATTATCTACATGGTTTCTGTATACTTATCTACATGGTTTCTGTATACTTCTCTACATGTTTTTTGTATGATTATCTACATGGTTTTTGTATACTTATCTACATGGTTTCTGTATGATTATCTACATGGTTTCTGTATGATTATCTAAATGGGTTATGTATGCTTATCTACATGGTTTTTGTATGATTATCTTCATGGTTTCTGTGTGATTGTCTTAATGGTTTCTATATGCTTATCTACATGGTTTCTGTATGATTATCTACATGGTTTCTATGTGATTGTCTAAATGGGTTATGTATGCTTATCTACATGGTTTCTGTGTGATTGTCTACATGGTTTCTGTATGATTGTCTTCATGGTTTCTGCATGCTTATCTACATGGTTTCTGTATGCTTATCTACATGGTTTCTGTGTGATTGTCTACATAGTTTCTGTATGATTGTCTACATGGTTTCTGTAAGATTATCTACATGGTTTTTGTGTGATTGTCTACATGGTTTCTGTATACTTATCTACATGGTTTCTGTGTGATTGTCTACATAGTGCCTATTTGATTGTCTACATGGTTTCTGTATGATTGCCTACATGGCTAACTGTACCTGTATGATTGATTTTTTTTAGTAAAATTGACTGATTTCTGTGTGATATTTTTGAGTTGTCTCTGTATTGTTGGCTTGCTCCTGTATGATAAACTCATTGATATATTGGTTTCTATTATTCTATTATGGCCCTTTCCCGAGCCGTTAGACGAGGTTACTATACCTCCCCATACAACACTATAAGAGACCTGTTCCCGAGGGAAAGGGTCATAATAGATTTAGTACATCACATGACTGTTATTTGACAGTAAAAAGACAAACATGACCAACTTCATTGATAACATATTTAATAATTAACAACAGCTGGAAATTTGAACGTAACATTTGATTCACGAGTTGTTGTTAATTATAACAGTACAATTACTAAAACTGAAAGAAGGTGTACAAACAATGGAATGTCAAAATCTCTGCCACATGATGGTTCGTGTAAATGCCGCCGCAAACCTTGCCTAATGGCAATAAGAGAACTTTTTGAGTAGATCTCTCCTTTTTAGCTCACCTGACCCAAAGGGCCAAGTGAGCTTATGGCATGGTGCGGCGTCCGATGTCTGTCCGGCGGCAACTTTTTACTTTAAACTTCTTCTGAATAACCAATAGGCCCAGGCTGATGATATTTAGCCAGTAGCTTACTGGATTGAAGGGCTACCAAGTTTGTTCAAATGAATGACCTTGACCCACTTTCAAGATCACAGGGGTCAAATGTCGTAAAATCTTCAAACGACTTCTTCTCAATAACCAAAAGGCCCAAGGTACTGATATTTGGCCTGTAACACGCTATGATGAAGGGCTACCAAGTTGGTTCGAATGAATGACCTTGACCAACTTTCAAGGTAACAGGGGTAAAATGTCTTAAAATTTTCATACAACTTCTTCTCAATAACCGAAAGCCCCAGGGTACTGATATTGGGCCTGTAGCATGCTTGGATAAAGGGCTACCAAGTTGGTTCGAATGAATGACCTTGACCAACTTTCAAGGTCACAGGGGTCAAATATATTAAAATCTTCAAACTACTTCTTCTGAATAACCAAAAGGCCCAGGGTACTGATATTGGGCCTGTAGCATGCTGGGATGAAGGGCTACTAAGTTTGTTCAAATGAATGACCTTGACCCACTTTCAACCTAATGTCCTTGTCGACATTCAAGGTCACAGGCGTCATATCTTTAAAACTTTTAATAGGTTCTTATGAATCAAACACTGATATTCTGCCTGTAGCTGTATTTTATTCCACTTTTAAGATTACAAGTGTGAGATTAATACCAGGTGAGCGATACAGGCCCATTGGGCCTCTTGTTTGTTGCGTATATTGGCATAGAAATCCGCCAAAACACTGTTCACATTCATTGGATTGAATCACCACTAGGTCACATACGGTTCTCCTTTCCAGTAGAAAGTCTTTAAGGACTGCAACGGCAAATTGTGTCGCTTGCTTCGTCTTTATGCATTGCTGAGCCTCTGCAAAGTAATGGGCATTCCCGGTCCCGAATCTGGAAGCCATTTTGGCAGAAGACAACAATGAAGTAAAAATTAGAATATGTAAAGCGCCCCCTAGGAGAAGGGGTGCAACTCTTAGCGTCATGCTTCTTTTCCCGTAGTCTCAGCGGTCCAAAAATAAGGTGTAGTGCCGGGTCCCAGGTATAGTTCCCGTCGTCAAGGGCGGATGCTAACTATACCAAATAGAACAAGGGTAGTTATCCAATAGCTATCCTAGAAATGATCATGTGATGTACTAAATGGTTGATCAGTTCAGTATGATAGGGTGATTTGTGTGTGGTTTACTTGTCTCGGTATTGACGACTTGTTTCTATATGTTTGGTTTGTGTCTGTATAATTGCTTCCTGTAAAAATTCAGACTCTTACAGCAAATTAGGACATAATTAATTGCCAGAACAAACTACAGAAGGCCTTTAATTCAAATCTTTTTGACCCCACTAGAAGTATTTCAGTACATTGCCTTCCTTTCTGAGAAATGATATGAAACAACATGCCCTAGACATTCAGTGGGGAGACATATGGAAAACTCATCGCCGGATAAGGTAGTGCAGCCTGTCTTAACCGATCGAACGAACCCTGAACAATCTAAAAGCCTGTGTAAACCAGAGCCCAGAATGTCAGAATTAGGTGAATGTAGTTAGTGTCACATTACAATTTAGAACAGATTCTTCACCTGTAAGTATGACTTAAACAAAATACCATCTTTAGACAAGAAATCAGAAAATTTTGATTAATTTTTAGAGGTTTCTCGAAGTAATCGCATTTTTAACATTTATTTTAATCGCAGGGCTGACCAGTGAGACAGGCACAGGGAAATACATGCTATCAAACGAAGCAATTAAACATGTAATGCAAAGAAACAACAAACAGTTATCAATCAATTAATGATTTAGACAACAATTATGCTTAATTTACCCCCAGAGAAAATATTACCCTACCTCTTTCAATTCCTCTCTGAGCTGAAAATTCACTGACTTTCTTTATGCTTCCCCCAATCTGAACATTTTTCACCTGTTTTGAAAATATCCTTACTCTTTAAAACTGTTACTGTTCCCCTATTGGTACTAATAAGAGAGACCTAGAAGAAAAGGAAAAATGATTGGATAAAAAGCAAAAAATGGAAAGAAAGAGGAAAAAAAAGGGGGGGGGGGGGTTCCGTGCAATCAAGTTTTATAGAAGTTGATTAGAATGATGACAAAAGAAGATGGAAATTTAAAGTAGAGATAATTTTATAATTATTAATACTGGATACAAAATGTACATGTCCTGAGATGTCCACCCTCAGATAGTAAATGTATACACAAAAATACTTATATTTATATAGATACTGTACAGTACTTCAGAAGATGTGCTTGAACATTTGATTTAATGTAACATAAAGCTAATGGAGTTTGATGCAACAATATCCTTTTCTGGACAACAAAGCATTTTTCTCCTTTTTTGTTTCCAATAAGAGAACACATTTTTTTTCTACAATTCTGAAGGAAGGTCCCTGTAAGTAGATTACGCTCCTATACGAACCTAGCAGGCATGGAAACATATAATTCTGTAGGAAATCCCCCATAAGTGGATTATATTCCTAAAAGAACTTAAAATGCATGAAAGAAAATGTATAATTCTGTAGGAAGTCCCCCTTCAATTGATTATGCTGCTATAAGAATTTAGCACGTATGAAAACCTATAATTTTGTAATTTTGTAATTTTATAATTTTATAATCCATGTCCCAATAGGAGGACATGGATAACCTGAAGGGGTGTTTCACTGTATACAACTTTGTGCAGAGAAAAATGCCTAAAACAAACACAGAAGTTAATGTAAACCAGACATATTAAAAGGTTATAGAACTTGTCTGATTTGTAAAACTTGTATAATATAAACATAATATTTTTGTCCATGTGATGGTCGCTGTAGACAGGTTTCACTGTAGTCATAATATTCAAGGATTATAGGCATAAAGAGAATCACATGACTTGGTGTTTGCGAACAGAAAACACAAAGATCGTGATGTTCTGCCTTACATGCGATACATGTTGCTGAGTCAGGTTGACTATTAATGTGTCGATTGTGAAGGGTGTGACTGGACAATTTCTATTTTTGTTGTAGTATCCAGTACTCGGTATCATAACACTTAAGACTTCTGACTTGTGAAATGTTTGTGGACACATGTACTCCATACTGTACATTACTGGAGTGAACAAACAGTTCCCTTTAGAGGATTACGAGTTTCCTTGTATGTTGATGCACATCTGTGGCATGACCATATGTTTTAATGTTGTCCAATGGTTTACCATTGAAGGAAAATCCTCCTGGAGTTTCTACAGTGATTGTAGTGACTGTCAATACCTGGAGTTTCCACGGTGATTGTAGTGACGTCAATACCTGGAGTTTCTAGGTGATTGTAGTGACGTCAATACCTGGAGTTTCCACGGTGATTGTAGTGACTTCAATACCTGGAGTTTCTACGGTGATTGTAGTGACGTCAATACCTGGAGTTTCTACGGTGATTTAGTGACGTCAATACCTGGAATTTCTACGGTGATTGTAGTGACGTCAATACCTGGAGTTTCTACGGTGATTGTAGTGACGTCAATACCTGGAGTTTCTACGGTGATTGTAGTGACGTCAATACCTGGAGTTTCTACGGTGATTGTAGTGACGTCAATACCTGGAGTTTCTACGGTGATTGTAGTGACGTCAATACCTGGAGTTTCTACGGTGATTGTAGTGACGTCAATACCTGGAGTTTCTACGGTGATTGTAGTGACGTCAATACCTGGAGTTTCTACGGTGATTGTAGTGACGTCAATACCTGGAGTTTCTACGGTGATTGTAGTGACGTCAATACCTGGAGTTTCTACGGTGATTGTAGTGACGTCAATACCTGGAGTTTCTACGGTGATTGTAGTGACGTCAATACCAGTTTCTCAGTAGTGAAGGATTCCTGATTTCTTCCGAACATGTTTGTACGGCTGGATGGCTTCAGAATCGGGCAAAATTTCTTGTTCTAAGGGCTAAACAACAGAAGATTCCTGCTTTACATGTGGGTTTCGATGGTTTGTGATGGGTTAAAAAGTACTGATAGTATGCACATTAAAACAAGAAGTAGGATGCTAAACATCTTTCAGAAGGTATTTTAAATGTTTGATCACATTCTTTACTTGTACATTAACAAATAAATTTAATACATTTAGAAAACTGCATGTTTTGCAACCAATGAAGTTGAATTACATCTTCTTAAAAACTAAAAGTGTTCTGTTTCTTGGTTAAAATTAAAAGATTTTCTCCCTGTGAGCACATCTTATGAATGGTACCTTGGACTCGATGAGATTTCTACTTCTATTCATAGTGCAGGGGAGACAACTAACATCCTAACACTCCATGTTAGCATGGGTTAGACAGTTGATATTCCCAGTACTTTAGGTTGGCATGTATTATATCCCCAAAATAAGTAACATTATGGTATGATGAGGATAGTCAACACACACAGTTTGATCTACTTAACATTATATCCCAAAAATAAGTAACATGGTATGTTGAGGATAGTCAACACACAGTTTGATCTACTTAACATTATATCCCAAAAATTAGTAACATTATAGTATGCTGAGGATAGTCAACACACAGTTTGATCTACTTAACATTATAGTATGTTGAGGATAGTCAGCACACAGTTTGATCTACTTAACATTATAGTATGTTGAGGATAGTCAACACACACAGTTTGATCTACTTAAAGTTTGATCTACTTCATCAGCAGCTGAAGGGAATTCTCATTTTTATTTATTAAAAAAACACCTACAGAACAGTGGCAATTTTCTTAGGGATCTGACTTGCTACTGTTTGTGTTATTGCTGTTACCGGTACATTTACATACATATTGTAACGACTCTTACATCACTGTTTCAGAAGTCTAACACAACTTGTTCCATTGCCAGAGTCAAATTTGTACCTACTTGGTATAAAAAGCACACCAGGGTTCTAATGCTGCCAAATGCTCTAGAGGTTGATCTTTTGAATTGATTGTTGTATTATCAACCATTGTTTTAGCTCATTTCCAGGCCGTTGATTCGCATTTCTGTGGTCCATGCATTTGTTTGCAATATCATTACTAAAGTATTAATGACAAAGATCCAATGCGATCAAAAGATCCAAAGTGATCACAATAAAACATTAATAACTCAAAAAGTAAAAAAACCCATTATCACCAAGGTGATTAACCACTAATTAGTACTCCAACACAAGGAAAAATAATTCCTATCAATTTTAAAAATATTCCGTCCTGTTAAAGTGAAAGAATAAGATGCCTATAAAGGCATACAAAAATACAGAATGACAGGGAACCTCTTTACAAACTACAATTTAAAATGATCAAATTTAGGGGGAACCATAAACTGAACCAGTACCAGCTAGAGTAAAGAGAAATACTTCTTGTCAATATGTTTACAGTGTAACCTTGTTAGTGAACACAAATTAATTTTAAAGAGAAAATGATGGACATGTGACTGCTAATTCCTTAGTTGACGAGTGCCTGATTACTTTGACCTGACAAATCAAGTTTTACATATCCTCCAGATTGTGACTTTCTATCGACGGTACACTTTTACTTTGATTGCAGGTTGACTTTGAGGAGAGCAGCAGTCAAGCAAGATTTGTGGTCAAGTCTGGAGTGGACTCTGAACTGGACGAACGTATGTCATAGTATACCTCTACCTACCATATAATTTAAACATGATAATGGTGCTCGGCATAACCTCTTGCAATAAAGTTATGCCAAAAAGAAGTTCTTTTCAAGTATCATGCAGGCACGGTAGTCTAGTGGTAGGACGCCGGGCTCGTGACCGAAGGGTTGTGTGTTCGAGTCACGTCAAGGCACTGTGTTGTATCTTTGAGCAAGATGCTTTGCTCAGCTTGTTCCAGTCTACTCAGCTGTAAATGAGTACGTGGTTGGGCAGTGCTAGAATTGTTGAATGCTAGCTGTTAGTGCCGAAATGGCAGCTCCAGCTGTATGCTCCCCCAGGGAGTTGAGAAAGGTATTGGCTGGTTGCAAAGGCCCTATAACCACGGATAATAATTTGTGAAACACTTTGAGACGACCTACGAACTAGGTTGTGATAAAGCGGTATATAAGAACCTCAAATTATGATTATTATTAAGTAAGAATACAGATAGATTTTTTTCAACTGAGTACCAGTATGATTAGAGTAAATGTTTTAGGTGATAGTACGATAACAAATGTTGTAACTGTGTTTTCTAATTTTGGTTTAACCAGGAAAGAGGACATACAATGGTCTCCCAGATTTCATGACCAAAGTGGCCAAGGAGGAGCTGAACAGACTCAGTGACGAAATCACAGAATGTAATGTCATCTACCTGCCTCAGGTAAGAATATCTGTCTACTCACTTATAATTAGTACCTGTAGGTGAAATGTTGTATACCTACTTCAGGTAACTTTCAGATGAAACGTAGTTTGTCTGCCTTAGGTAGCACTCGGGGGACTCTTAGATGAAATTCCATTTATGAACATTGTGAATTGTCAGCTACTTACATCTGGTGTACATACCTGTCTATCTGCCTGTTTTATTGGGAGAATCTTGACATTTCAAGCAAAACCCTAAAATAAATATCACCAATTGGAAAAAAATCCATTGAATTTTAATTTACATATTTAACTCTGTAATGACTAACCCCAGTGCTCAGGATTTAATTCCCTTTTTTTTTGGATAAAACAATTGGGATCATTTTGTTATATAAATGTCCATTTAATCTTGTAATCGGATGTTAAGAAAGGATCTTCATAACATGTATAACATCTGTTTATAGCTTGGGTACCTACTGGCTATCCCCAAGATGGACCGCATGCAGACTGAAGCTGACTATGTTATACCGGGTCTGGAGTTTATGGTGGGTAATAGTACTAAACTTTCCAATACATCAGGGGTTTTGTTTAAACATTGCTGAAGCGAAATGGTAGTTGTAAATATCTTATCAGACCACTATTCTTTGTGCATCTACAGTGGAAGGGAGATAACTCATTGGCTAAAATAACTAAAAATCTTTGTTAATTTCTTTCTCACAGTTTCTTTCTAACAGTATGCTTCACTATAAAAGTGCTAGCACCAGAGGTATGGTTTTCAAAATCCTTTGTTCCTGTTGTATTACAATTTTTTTTTTATTTTTTTTTTTTAAATTATTCAAATGTTTTGATGAAAGATTTTTGTTGGAGTTGATTATTTTTTGACAGTTTAATTTATTTGATAAATGATTGTTTATTTTAAATTAATGTTATATAAAATGCTTGATTGTACAGAATACTATGTAATAAAAAAAACAGCATATGTTAGCAATTTTCCTTTCACATGTACAATTGATAAATGATGATATATGTGATACTATCTATACAAGAGCTTTAATTTTGGGTATATGATGGAATTTACACCGTCAACTACAGTTCATCATGTTATAAGATTTTTAAGATAAAAAAAATGATGCAGCTGTTTTCTTTTTCATTATTGATGCATCGTATCATCGGTCTTTCTTTTTAATGAAGATGTTAGATTATTTATCAGTTACATGATAACAGATAAAAGAAAGATTGACAAAAGGAAAGAGTATACCGGGGTAGGTATCAAAAGAAAAGTGGAAAGATAGGGGAGATGTATGGGTGGTAGTACTTGTGATTACAAGATACAGAGAATGTACATACATGTACATGCCACAGAAAGATGAAATGGGGAATAAGTCACATCAAATAAAATTTCTTTTGATGATTTAAAATTGATTTTTGAGTTATTGTTTTGATTATATCAGATTATCTCCCTTTTCAGAGTTGGACCGGCTGTTGGGGGATACCCAGTGTGAAATAACAGGTAGGGCTTATCACAGTATTACACCTTTACATGACTGTTGTATAGGAACTGTTATACCACATATCATGGTTTCTGCAATAACATTCCATTCAACTCAACTTAAATGTCAACGAAGTATTGAATAAGTGTTCTCATTACAAATGCATTAAGGGATTCTGATAAAATAGTTTCAGTTTTCTAACACTGTAAATCTATTCAGAATTTATAAATCTAGTTTCATGCACTTTTGTTCCTGAGTTTGCTAAGTGGTCATTACCTAAACTTGTGATTAAATTTTACCTGTGTATATTCAGACATTTGTAAGGACAGTGTTTGTATATCCCTACAGATCAGGAGAACAGCATCATGCACAAACTACAGAACACCATCCTAGAACACTCTCGGGTCCTCGTTGATGTCATGGACCTGTGTGCTGAGCTTGATTGGTAATAATTTACAACAACTGACTTTAAATAAACCATTGCTTTGAAATGCTGATTTCTTTAATCTGACCACTATTTTGACTCCATTTTTTGGAGTGAGGTAATAATTAAATTGTTTGAATAAGGATTTAAGAAAAAGATTTATCAGTTTTTCTGATAAATGTCTGAATGTTTGTTTATTGTAGTCTGACCACTCTAGCCCAGTGTGCACGAGAGTACAACTATGTGAGGCCCAACCTGGTCAGTGAAGCGGTCATCATTGTCAAAGGAGGAAGGTCAGTATAGAGTGTTTTCCTCAGACACCACATCGCAGCCTCCTTCTTTTTTATTTATTTATTTTTTTGTAAAATTTTGTTGATTGCTCACATATTACAGCCATACATGTACATGGATGGGCAATCCAGCTCCTGTCCCAATACATAGTTTCCTTTCATACAAACTATAGTAACA
The DNA here is from genome assembly GCF_002113885.1 of Mizuhopecten yessoensis. Classification (NCBI taxonomy): domain Eukaryota; kingdom Metazoa; phylum Mollusca; class Bivalvia; order Pectinida; family Pectinidae; genus Mizuhopecten; species Mizuhopecten yessoensis. The sequence continues at coordinate 95,686 of NW_018408785.1, read as the reverse complement.
ACAGAAGCTGTAATCATGTCATTCAATGATGCAGTGTTGCACTTTTACCAATAAATTACTATCCACAAAAATGTACACATATTACTTTTAGGAATATTTTTTGTTTGTTTGTTGGGTCAGTCTGTTTCCTCTGACACCATGCCCTGTTTGAGGTTTTCTCTAGGCCTCTTACCATTGTGGTGTTTTTCTTTTCTCTTGATGTAATGCTCTCATGGCATATTCCCTAAGTTCCATCACTTTTTAAAACCATTTTGTCATATGTGCAGCTTGGGAAGGAACACAGAAGTTTACATAGTTGTCCGTGCACTGGTAACCAGCAGCAGATAAATGTCAAGATGTCTGACATTGTTATGGTTTCACCTGATGTAAGTTATGGTTGACGTAATTCTTCATGTTGTTATCAACATATGTTGTAAGTTAAGGAATACTTTACACTATTGGAATATTACATATTTCCACAGACACCCACTCCAGGAGCTGTGCTGCAGTCCCTTTGTCCCTAATGACATCTTGAGTGATGAAGAGAATGGCAAGATCAAGATCCTTACTGGACCCAATGCTTCTGGAAAGAGTGTTTACCTCAGACAGGTGAGTGTCGACCTCAGACAGGTGAGTGTTTACCTCAGACAGGTGAGTGTATACCTCAGACAGGTGAGTGTCTACCTCAGACAGGTGAGTGTCTACCTCAGACAGGTGAGTGTATATCTCAGACAGGTGAGTGTCTACTTCAGGCAGGTGAGTGTTTACCTCAGACAGGTGAGTGTTTACCTCAGGCAGGTGAGTGTCTACCTCAGACAGGTGAGTTTTTACCTCAGACAGGTGAGTGTTTACCTCAGACAGGTGAGTGTTTACCTCAGACATAGAATTTAGGAAAGAAGCATTTTAGCTTCTGAGGTTGAAGTTTGAGTCAAAATATCATTTAATTTTTTATTTATTTATAAAAAAAAAAATGGGGGGGGGGGGGGGGGGGGTGTCTTTTGCATTGAATGATATAACTATTTTGTTCTACATTTTTTACAAAAGCATACAACTTGGTTGTAGGTGGGGATGATTGTCTATCTGGCCCACATTGGCAGTTTTGTCCCAGCAGAGCAAGCTACCATCGGAATGTTTGACAGGATTTTCACACGCATACATTCTCTAGAGAGTGTGTCGGTCGGCCTCTCCACCTTTATGATCGACATCAATCAGGTAACATCATCACCTGAATGTCAGGGTTTCCAATTTAGTCGGGTAAGAAGGCACAATTTACAGATAAAAGGGAGGCAACTCATAATTATTCTTAAATTTAGGCTTTTAATATAGCCAGAAGGAAAGTTCAGAATTTTTTATGTTACTGTTCCTCATTATACCGAACCTCACTTTGTTGGAGACTAGGATTTATAATAATAAATTTGTTAGTGCATTATTTCTGTTGGTAGTTACACATTTTATTTATAAGGTTATCCAACAAATTCCTCAATAGATTTAGTTTAGTATATATTTCACTATAGTACCATAAAATCAAGTGTTATACATCAGTAAGTTTAAGGGTCACCAGTAAAGGTTCAAAGTTCACACTTGACTTACTTCTTCTGAATTAAAAATGCCTGTTTAAAAGATATCTCAACAACTTAACAACAGATGTATTTTGTATTTACACTAGAGTATAACATAAAGCTCTGTGTCTTACCTGATCAAATTTGTAGGGTCATCAGTCTATGTTAAAGGGTCAAAGGTCACACTTGACCACTTAGAAAGGGGAGTGTATTTCCCTACCCACTGTGTCTTTATTTTCAGTACATTATGTTTCAGATGACGGAGAGTTTGCGGAATGCCACAGATAAATCTCTGGTTCTGGTTGACGAGTTCGGCAAAGGTACAGCCATGGTCAGTATCAGTCTCTAGGGCTTCAGAGTAAGGATGTCATGTACCAGAATCAATCAAACACGGCTTCTAAGATGTTTTCCTTTAAAATTTAATGTCCCCATAGGAATTGCATTGCTGAAGCTTAGCAGAGTGACTGAAATCAGGACCTGGCTTAAAAGGCACTTTTCCAGAAATCTATAAAAAAAAGGAGTTCAAAGTTTTAATTGGATGTTTATATATTATGGATTTAAACACCTTACCAACCATACCTACGAAAGTGTCTCTCAACCCTTTGTTTGATTAACTGTTGAATTCAATGTAGTACTTGATGTTATATATGTACTGTTATTTCAAAACTGAAGTTTAAAAATTACAGTTTCTTTCTGTCTCCTTACTTTTCTAATTTTAAAAGTCTTTTCTTTGATAATCAGAGTATATATAATATTCATGATTCTACCTGATTAGGTTAGTAACTTCATATGAAAATCATGGAAAGTTACTGCACTGAATCACAAATACATTTTCCTTCAGACTGACGGGCTGTCACTGCTGTGTTCCAGTATAATTCACTGGGATGACATGAAGGGGGCGTGTCCACACGTGGTGGTGTCCACCCATTTCCACAGCATGGTCCACCAACACCTGCTGCCACTCTCCCCAAACATCAAGTACTTGGTAAGTATGGAGGGAGTGTCCCCAATATCATATACTTTGTGACTATGAGGGGTGTGTCCCCAATATCATATATTTTGTAACTATGAGGGGGGTGTCCCCAATATCAAATACTTTGTAACTATGAGGGGTGTGGCCCCAATATCATATACTTTGTAACTATGAGTGGTGTGTCCCCAATATCAAATACTTTGTAACTATGAGGGGGTGTCCCCAATATCATATACTTTGTAACTATGAGGGGTGTGTCCACAACATTATATACTTTGTAACTATGAGTGGTGTGTCCCCAATATCATATACTTTGTAACTATGAGGGGTGTGTCCCCAATATCATATACTTTGTAACTATGAGGGGTGTGTCTTCAGGATCATATACTTTGTAACTATGAGGGGTGTGTCCACAATATTATATACTTTGTAACTATGAGGGGGGTGTCCCCAATATCATATACTTTGTAACTATGAGGGGTGTGTCCACAATATCAAATACTTTGTAACTATGAGGGGTGTGTCCACAATATCATATACTTTGTAACTATGAGGGGTGTGTCCACAACATCATATACTTTTTAACTATGAGTGGTGTGTCTTCAGGATCATAGACTTTGTAACTATGAGGGGGTTAGACATGTGATGTTGATCCTGCTACAGCCCTTCACTGATAGTTAGACATGTGATGTTGATCCTGCTACAGCCCTTCACTGATAGTTAGACATGTCATGTTGATCCTGCTACAGCCCATCACTGATAGTTAGACATGTCATGTTGATTCTGCTACAGCCCTTCACTGATAGTTAGACATGTCATGTTGATCCTGCTACAGCCCTTCACTGATAGTTAGACATGTGATGTTGATCCTGCTACAGCCCATCACTGATAGTTAGACATGTGATGTTGATCCTGCCCATCACTAATAGTTAGACATGTGATGTTGATCCTGCCCATCACTAATAGTTAGACATGTGATGTTGATCCTGCCCATCACTGATAGTTAGACATGTGATGTTGATCCTGCCCATCACTGATAGTTAGACATGTGATGTTGATCCTGCCCATCACTGATAGTTAGACATGTGATGTTGATCCTGCCCATCACTGATAGTTAGACATGTGATGTTGATCCTGCCCATCACTGATAGTTAGACATGTCATGTTGATCCTGCCCATCACTGATAGTTAGACATGTCATGTTGATCCTGCCCATCACTGATAGTTAGACATGTCATGTTGATCCTGCCCATCACGGATAGTTAGACACGTGATGTTGATCCTGCTACAGCCCATCACTGATAGTTAGACATGTGATGTTGATCCTGCCCATCACTAATAGTTAGACATGTGATGTTGATCCTGCCCATCACTAATAGTTAGACATGTGATGTTGATCCTGCCCATCACTGATAGTTAGACATGTGATGTTGATCCTGCCCATCACTGATAGTTAGACATGTGATGTTGATCCTGCCCATCACTGATAGTTAGACATGTGATGTTGATCCTGCCCATCACTGATAGTTAGACATGTGATGTTGATCCTGCCCATCACTGATAGTTAGACATGTGATGTTGATCCTGCCCATCACTGATAGTTAGACATGTGATGTTGATCCTGCCCATCACTGATAGTTAGACATGTGATGTTGATCCTGCCCATCACTGATAGTTAGACATGTCATGTTGATCCTGCCCATCACTGATAGTTAGACATGTCATGTTGATCCTGCCCATCACTGATAGTTAGACATGTCATGTTGATCCTGCCCATCACGGATAGTTAGACACGTGATGTTGATCCTGCTCCAGCCCATCACTGATAGTTAGACATGTGATGTTGATCCTGCCCATCACTAATAGTTAGACATGTGATGTTGATCCTGCCCATCACTAATAGTTAGACATGTGATGTTGATCCTGCCCATCACTGATAGTTAGACATGTGATGTTGATCCTGCCCATCACTGATAGTTAGACATGTGATGTTGATCCTGCCCATCACTGATAGTTAGACATGTGATGTTGATCCTGCCCATCACTGATAGTTAGACATGTGATGTTGATCCTGCCCATCACTGATAGTTAGACATGTGATGTTGATCCTGCCCATCACTGATAGTTAGACATGTGATGTTGATCCTGCCCATCACTGATAGTTAGACATGTGATGTTGATCCTGCCCATCACTGATAGTTAGACATGTGATGTTGATCCTGCCCATCACTGATAGTTAGACATGTGATGTTGATCCTGCCCATCACTGATAGTTAGACATGTGATGTTGATCCTGCCCATCACTGATAGTTAGACATGTGATGTTGATCCTGCCCATCACTGATAGTTAGACATGTGATGTTGATCCTGCCCATCACTGATAGTTAGACATGTGATGTTGATCCTGCCCATCACTGATAGTTAGACATGTGATGTTGATCCTGCCCATCACTGATAGTTAGACATGTGATGTTGATCCTGCCCATCACTGATAGTTAGACATGTGATGTTGATCCTGCCCATCACTGATAGTTAGACATGTGATGTTGATCCTGCCCATCACTGATAGTTAGACATGTGATGTTGATCCTGCCCATCACTGATAGTTAGACATGTGATGTTGATCCTGCCCATCACTGATAGTTAGACATGTGATGTTGATCCTGCCCATCACTGATAGTTAGACATGTGATGTTGATCCTGCCCATCACTGATAGTTAGACATGTGATGTTGATCCTGCCCATCACTGATAGTTAGACATGTGATGTTGATCCTGCCCATCACTGATAGTTAGACATGTGATGTTGATCCTGCCCATCACTGATAGTTAGACATGTGATGTTGATCCTGCCCATCACTGATAGTTAGACATGTGATGTTGATCCTGCCCATCACTGATAGTTAGACATGTGATGTTGATCCTGCCCATCACTGATAGTTAGACATGTGATGTTGATCCTGCCCATCACTGATAGTTAGACATGTCATGTTGATCCTGCCCATCACTGATAGTTAGACATGTCATGTTGATCCTGCCCATCACTGATAGTTAGACATGTCATGTTGATCCTGCCCATCACGGATAGTTAGACACGTGATGTTGATCCTGCTACTGCCCATCACGGATAGTTAGACATGTGATGTTGATCCTGCTACAGCCCATCACTGATAGTTAGACATGTGATGTTGATCCTGCTACAGCCCATCACTGATAGTTAGACATGTGATGTTGATACTGCTACAGACCATTTGATGTTGATCCTGCCCATAACTGATAGTTAGACATGTCATGTTGATCCTGCTAAAGCCCATCACTGATAGTTATGTGATGTTGATCCTGCCCATCACTGATAGTTAACATGTGATGTTGATCCTGCTACAGCCCATCACTGATAGTTAGACATGTTGATCCTGCCCATCACCATCTTCGCTAGCCAAGTGTTCCCTTTGTATACACTCCACTTACCCTTGGCGGATATAGCCGTGTTTTCATAATTCCATCCACTGCCACTTAGCGGATATACCGAGTTATCATTCTTCTCCCAATAAACTTTTAACCAATCAGAATGACCGTTACATACACTCTCCATTGGCGTTTGACATAAGTACGCGATGTCGAGGCGGAGTATAAATGACAGAGCAATGTGGAAACAATCCAAAGGCAGCACACATATTTTCCCAGGTCATCATTTACATGTGGCATGTAGTCAAAGATTTCCACCAACTGATTTAACACTCCAGAAGTTTCCCAAAATATCTTGCGCCTATTTTTTGGGGGCAAAACACTCTGACATAAACGACAACGTGCTTCCGTACAGGGCGTCACCATTACTGTTTTCCTTCGTCAACAGCGCTATGTAAGACACTATTTCATTGGATGTGAGCGATTGGCACCGCACGAAAATTTGAAGGCTTGGTAAACACGGCTATATCCGCCAAGGGTAAGTGGAGTGTATATGAAGCGAACACTTGACTAGCGAAGATGGCCCATCACTAACAGTTAGACACGTGATGTTGATCCTGCTACAGTCACTGGTTTGATGACCTATCGTATGTTTGTAGACCATGGACACGATACATGACGATGAGGAGTTACTGTTCCTGTACCAACTTAAGGAGGGTCACACCAGCTCGAGCTACGCCAGTTACATTGCCACCAAGTCTGGTCTCCCTGAGGAGATTGTCAAACGAGGGGTAGAGGTAAAGCATCCAGACAATAAAGTATCAGAGGGGGTGTATCATAGTTGATCATTATTATTCTAGAAATTTTGCAAAAAGTCAGATTCCAAAAATTATTCAATATGAATGCCAACTGAAAGCAGTTCAATGCTTAAGTGTTCTGTTAGCATGTATCAAGGAGACACTTGTTAATGTATTCTTATTGCTGTTATTTGTCTCTAACAGCTGTACATTTGAAAAAAAATATTTATTATTTATTTGATACTGGTACATAGTGCCATCAGTATAACTGTTTACGTTGTGATGTTACCTTTCTACAGGTGTGTGAGCTTATCAAAGATAACAAACCTGTACACCGAGTGGACAGTCCAGGGGTCGACGTCCAGTACAAAAGGTCAGCCAAGGTCATTGTTGAACAAATTTAAGATAAATAACTGGTTTTGAAAAAAAGAACTTAAACACATTTCTATTGTGAACTTTAAACATGAAATGCTAAATGCAAGCTTCTGGTAGATTTGTTTGTGATTTTGTGGATTGTGAAAAATTGGATAAAATTTAGTATATTGCGGTGCTCTGTCAGATTTTACCATGATCCTGTCATGATTTGAAAATGCTATCTGTATAGACAGTTTCTTATGCCTTAATAGATGAGTCTGATTACAATATGCAGTCTTTACTCTTGTCAAAATTTACCAAACACTGTACTTGTTTATTATAGAATCTTTATTTTGTACTTCAAAAACTGTGATTAAATAATAGTTGCCTCCCTCTAGCCGTGTTCACTGCTGTACTGACTACCTGACATTAATATTGTTTTATTTACAGATGTGAGGACATTGTTAACAGGTTTCTGGAGCTTGACCTCGACAAAGATGACCTTCAGGCATTTCTCCGAGATTTTGTACTTCCAGCTTCTCAGGGACTCCTCTGACCAGTTATTACATCTATATCAGCTGTAAACTGGCACCTGTTTGTTACGATTTCAGACAGTTTTTGTATTTATATGTTGTTATTACATCTATATCAGCTATAAGCTGGTGGCTAATTATAATGATTTCAGACAGTTTAGTGATTATATACTCTCAGTACATTTGTAACGACTGTAAACTGGTAGCCATTTGGTAGTCAACACTTCATTCCGTAGTTAAAGTATTTATATACATGTAAATGGTAGGTTTGATATAAACGTTACAAGTCGAACCAAAGCTACATATTGAGTTATGAATTATTATGAATTATTATGAATTATGAGTTATTAGGAGTAATTATGAGTAATTATGAAACAATAAACATATGGTGAAGTGTTAATGTGAATTGTTATACCCTCATTAATATGTAGATGATATCCATGAATTTGTTGTTTGACATATCCCAGTAAAATAACTTGTGTATCGTAAAAACTTAACAACAGGTCCAATAAAACATACTTCCATGATATGTATAGCATAGCGTTGTGACAGCTCTGTGCTACATACCATCATACATAGTAAAAAGCTGCAATTAAATCATTTAAAGGTAAAACAATAAAGAACATTTCATTTTATCTTTCTGGATGGTTTGTTTTAGTATACTTATATACATTTTATCTTTCTGGATGGTTTGTTTTAGTATACTTATATACATTTTATCTTTCTGGATGGTTTGTTTTAGTATACTTATATACATTTTATCTTTCTGGATGGTTTGTTTTAGTATACTTATATACATTTTATCTTTCTGGATGGTTTGTTTTAGTATACTTATATACATTTTATCTTTCTGGATGGTTTGTTTTAGTATACTTATATACATTTTATCTTTCTGGATGGTTTGTTTTAGTATACTTATATACATTTTATCTTTCTGGATGGTTTGTTTTAGTATACTTATATACATTTTATCTTTCTGGATGGTTTGTTTTAGTATACTTATATACATTTTATCTTTCTGGATGGTTTGTTTTAGTATACTTATATACATTTTATCTTTCTGGATGGTTTGTTTTAGTATACTTATATACATTTTATCTTTCTGGATGGTTTGTTTTAGTATACTTATATACATTTTATCTTTCTGGATGGTTTGTTTTAGTATACTTATATACATTTTATCTTTCTGGATGGTTTGTTTTAGTATACTTATATACATTTTATCTTTCTGGATGGTTTGTTTTAGTATACTTATATACATTTTATCTTTCTGGATGGTTTGTTTTAGTATACTTATATACATTTTATCTTTCTGGATGGTTTGTTTTAGTATACTTATATACATTTTATCTTTCTGGATGGTTTGTTTTAGTATACTTATATACATTTTATCTTTCTGGATGGTTTGTTTTAGTATACTTATATACATTTTATCTTTCTGGATGGTTTGTTTTAGTATACTTATATACATTTTATCTTTCTGGATGGTTTGTTTTAGTATACTTATATACATTTTATCTTTCTGGATGGTTTGTTTTAGTATACTTATATACATTTTATCTTTCTGGATGGTTTGTTTTAGTATACTTATATACATTTTATCTTTCTGGATGGTTTGTTTTAGTATACTTATATACATTTTATCTTTCTGGATGGTTTGTTTTAGTATACTTATATACATTTTATCTTTCTGGATGGTTTGTTTTAGTATACTTATATACATTTTATCTTTCTGGATGGTTTGTTTTAGTATACTTATATACATTTTATCTTTCTGGATGGTTTGTTTTAGTATACTTATATACATTTTATCTTTCTGGATGGTTTGTTTTAGTATACTTATATACATTTTATCTTTCTGGATGGTTTGTTTTAGTATACTTATATACATTTTATCTTTCTGGATGGTTTGTTTTAGTATACTTATATACATTTTATCTTTCTGGATGGTTTGTTTTAGTATACTTATATACATTTTATCTTTCTGGATGGTTTGTTTTAGTATACTTATATACATTTTATCTTTCTGGATGGTTTGTTTTAGTATACTTATATACATTTTATCTTTCTGGATGGTTTGTTTTAGTATACTTATATACATTTTATCTTTCTGGATGGTTTGTTTTAGTATACTTATATACATTTTATCTTTCTGGATGGTTTGTTTTAGTATACTTATATACATTTTATCTTTCTGGATGGTTTGTTTTAGTATACTTATATACATTTTATCTTTCTGGATGGTTTGTTTTAGTATACTTATATACATTTTATCTTTCTGGATGGTTTGTTTTAGTATACTTATATACATTTTATCTTTCTGGATGGTTTGTTTTAGTATACTTATATACATTTTATCTTTCTGGATGGTTTGTTTTAGTATACTTATATACATTTTATCTTTCTGGATGGTTTGTTTTAGTATACTTATATACATTTTATCTTTCTGGATGGTTTGTTTTAGTATACTTATATACATTTTATCTTTCTGGATGGTTTGTTTTAGTATACTTATATACATTTTATCTTTCTGGATGGTTTGTTTTAGTATACTTATATACATTTTATCTTTCTGGATGGTTTGTTTTAGTATACTTATATACATTTTATCTTTCTGGATGGTTTGTTTTAGTATACTTATATACATTTTATCTTTCTGGATGGTTTGTTTTAGTATACTTATATACATTTTATCTTTCTGGATGGTTTGTTTTAGTATACTTATATACATTTTATCTTTCTGGATGGTTTGTTTTAGTATACTTATATACATTTTATCTTTCTGGATGGTTTGTTTTAGTATACTTATATACATTTTATCTTTCTGGATGGTTTGTTTTAGTATACTTATATACATTTTATCTTTCTGGATGGTTTGTTTTAGTATACTTATATACATTTTATCTTTCTGGATGGTTTGTTTTAGTATACTTATATACATTTTATCTTTCTGGATGGTTTGTTTTAGTATACTTATATACATTTTATCTTTCTGGATGGTTTGTTTTAGTATACTTATATACATTTTGAAAGATCTGTTTTACCAAATGATGGTTTGAACCCTTTCTGTCAGGTATCGGACACCAATTGAAAACATTTGGGAATTTCTGTAAAGATTGGAAAATTTTCAAGTAGTTCTTTCCCTGACATTTCGGCTTTTGTTGCAATTGATATTCCATAATGAAAATTGGAAAACGTTAAGGCACACTTGTGCTAGGAGTTAGCTCCCTTTAAACAGTCATAAGTCACAGTCGTAATTCTTACACGATATTGTAATACCGCTAATGTAAACCACTATTCAAAAATTTGTTTGAACTCTAAAGCAATCAATAGAATTTGTAACTTAAAATTATTGATTGTTAGACAGAATTAAAGTATTTTACATGTGTGGCCCAGCTATGAATCTACAGATACGATAGGAGGGAACAGAGGAGACACGTCATATCAACAATGAACAATACAGGACTAATGTTAATATAGAATATAAAGTAGTACAGTTTTCATGCTATATTTTCACCCTTGAACTCAAAATGAGGCAAACAGCTGTACTGATAACTATTTGTGAGCAGATTCATCACTGAGTGAATTTGTTATAAGAGGCCAAAGGGTGAAAGTGTCTTTGATAGGTTGAAAATATTGGGGTTTACAGTACTCCAACAGTGTTAAGAGGTTTTACACGGCCAAATATTTTGGACAGTCGGCAAAATCATATCCGATTGAAAAAAAGCCGACCAGCGGCCTCTTCTGTTATAGGAATAGGGTTTACAGCAGATTGAGATGGAAATATCTTATTCTGGTGTCTATGATTTGATATAAGTCATAAGCTACTATCGACTTGAATTGTAGGACACGTGTACCAGTGTGATAGCAGCCCTTTACGGTAGCCATGACATAATGTATATTAGTTATACAGTGTACCAGTGAAATATACGGTTTTACATGGAAAATTAAAAAAAATAAAAATTTAGTGATAAATAACATTTTATTTTCTCACTGAAAATACCGTAGCTATCTATATTGATAAAATTAGATGATATTCAAACTCTCATAAATTCTCTTTCGCAGCAATAAATATAAATTGCTCGATTTGTTAAAATGACAAATTTTATATGTTCAGGTTTTCTAACAAAAATCAATTGAACAATGAAAAACGTCTTTATCAATGCATTCGTAGGCACCCCATGAAGATAAATGCTTCAGAAATCCGGGTCTTGATGGATTAAAAAGTCAGCAGTTCGATATTTCGACTAATGATCTTAAAAATGCAGCAATTGGAAATAGTGACTAAAGGGATTTTAATTTGAAACAGCCGAGCTTCCATATATCAATATTTACTTTGTACCGCATTCAGTTTTCAGTTGCACAGCTAGGTTTCGGCTGCGTTATATAACTCGGGATATTGACGTTACATATGTAGCAGTGATTGCACCGCTACTTGTGCATAGACAACAGTTCTTTTCTTTTAAATATTGCCTTTTCATTCATGATTGGACACTTTGCTGCCTGCCTCAATACATCAATTTCTCATTGTCCGATATATATTTATTATTATGAAATAGATTAAAAGATAAAAAAATAAAATAAAAAAATAGTTAGTTACCCTCAATTTGTTGAAACAATTTAAATTGTTTCAGTTAAATTGTGTATGAAATTAAGGTGTTCTGGTATTGAAAGGTTGCTATCAGAACAGCCACTGGATATGGTGCAGTGATGCATTTTCTTCTCCTGGGGCAACTCCATCCCACATAGGCGGCACCCAGTGACCCCGATTCTAAATCTGAAATAGTTCAATTGTCAAATTGCTTTAACAGTTATTCTCACCGTAATTACTGATCCACTGAACGATTATTTTGACCAGACTGACGTATACTACATCTTTGAGGTCAAGAGGGTGAAAGGTCAAATCTCTACAATTATTGTATGGGCCACACATTCTCAATCGCTGAAATTAGTTTGTATTATAAAACCTTGTAGTTTATTGTGATTCGACTAGACACTGTCAGATACTATGCACAGGTAACCAAGTTAAATTCATAACAAGAGGTCAGAGGTCGAATAACTGCAATGCTTAGTGTCCAGACTAATTCTTTAATCAAACCTCTTTTTATGCCGATACTGTAAAATGTTCGAACTAAAGCTACAGAACAGCTTGTATACCACACACAGGTGTAGTGTGTCACATATGTTACCCTCAAATTCAAAACCTCAACAGGAGGTCCCACTTACATATTTATAGGAGTAGTGTGAAGTGAATGAAGAAGTAGAGTCACATCCACAATGGAACAGCTGTGCTACTACTACTTGATGTCTTATTGCTGAGAAATCCTCAGAAATTACATTCTATAGAAATCCTCAGAAATTACATTCTATAGAAATCTTCAGAAATTACATTCTATAGTAAACACTTCAGGGTTATCAAGCTATCCTCATGATGGTCAGTTTCTCATTATACTCGGGAGTGGTATATTGTAGTATAAAGGTTATATCTACCACATTTATTGGAGGTAATGTTACTACAAGTATGATACCTACAGCTACAAGGAACAATCAGTCATGTACAACTATTTGAACTTCTAGCCGACTGATGTAATTGTCCAATAAATCAAGCCTGTATGACACATGTAGAGCCTAGCCTCGTTAATCCAGTCACCACTTACATGTCACCCGATGGTCCCAATGTACAGCCAGTATTTTAGTATACAGATATACTAAATCTAATCACATTTTCTGAAAATTAAGGTTGATCTTGATTATTGCAACTCTCTATATTCAATTGAAGATAAGTTATGAGACAACCAAACCGCTGTGACCCACAAAAGAACAAGACTTTCGAGTGTTCTGCAAAATATTATTTTTTTATTCAGGTGAGACTGACAAAAATAAGTTATACATATTAAGATTGAGTACAGTAATAATCTGAGCTGTACATGTAATGCTGAAAAATAAAAAATATCACATTTATTATCACAAAGATGTTGTCAAAGTATACCTAGGATGAAAACTTATTATATAATTGGTCACATTTTCAACCATGTTAAACAACGTTACTGTTTTGCAACATACTAGCTACCTCATTTAATGTTGTATTTTGCTGAAACTATTTTTTTACACACTCTTTGCTTCAATAAAACCATGGTAATGAGGAAGGTGCAGGGCTTTTGTAAGGTTAAATACGGTACCACAAAAATAGCACTTTCACAAATATTACCACGTGTACAGTATAGGATACAATGCTACTATAAAGTATGTGTAATGCGTAGCACATGTATTTCGCAGATTTAAATTTTGCTTTTAAAGCTCCTGAAAAGAATAACGCAAGTATAAAGCCAAAAAATGTATTGTTCTTTTGATAATCTATTAATGGTGTCTTGTGAAATTTAAACCCTGAAAATTTTGTTCCAGAACATTAATGCCACAATTATACAATACTGTACTTATACTTTGGTTTATCACAAATATCACATGCATGGTTATACAATGGTCTATCACATAAAATGGACGGAAGTAAGTGTAAATATTATTGTCAATTATCTTACAAATATACCTATTATCTGTTGTACATGTATAAATGGTGACAACTGTAGTTCTATATAGAGAACCATAAAATAAACGATTTTATGTTACACAACTGCACTGTGATGTACGAGTACCATCAACCCAGTGGTAACATCAGAAGGTAGACTGTAGGATCACTTTAACAGTTAATACCATTAACAGTAGTGTAAACAATAGGTGTATGATGATCACATAGGTGTTATTTTAGGTACCAACAGTACTAAACATGTAGAACATACAACTTAACAAAGGTAAGTAAAAGTAAGTAAAATGAGACATGACAAACATTTTCAAAATTATTGATCATGGGGGGGGGGGGGGGGGGGAGA
>NW_018408785.1:58995-81070 GCF_002113885.1 Mizuhopecten yessoensis | reverse complement strand
GGGGGGGGGGGGGGGATGAGATCTATACAATTTAACATGCTCAATAATGAGACAAGACTGCAACTTGGGAATGGTTTACAAGCATAATTAGCTGTAACTCGCCTAAATATAAACCCAGCAGGGTTATTACCACTAAATTTGTACTGTACATGTACTAAAATGTCTACTACAACTGTGTGTAGTTATCAAGGACCATATGATGATAAACTAGCACTGTAAGCCAAAAGCAAACTAATACCCCACCATCTACACATAGAGGTTTTCAAACGAATATAGCATTAGTATGGTCGACACATTACCCAACTGCTTACAATCAGGATGAACCCTACCAAGTTATAAGGGGATCAAATTCAATTCTTGGAACTTGTTCGGACAAGATATCATCTACAACTGATTCCAAACCTGTTGCAGTGGTGTACAAATATGAAATAATTTTCAAACAAGTGGCCCCAGTAACCTTTAGCTTCAAAACAAGTGGCCCCAGTAACCTTTAGCTTCCAGACAAGTGGCCCCAGTGTCCTTTAGCTTCCAGACAAGTGGCCCCAGTAACCTTTAGCTTCAAAACAAGTGGCCCCAGTAGCCTTTAGCTTCCAGACAAGTGGCCCCAGTGTCCTTTAGCTTCCAGACAAGTGGCCCCAGTAACCTTTAGCTTCCAAACAAGTGGCCCCAGTAACCTTTAGCTTCCAGACAAGTGGCCCCAGTATCCTTTAGCTTCCAGACAAGTGGCCCCAGTAACCGTAAGCTTCCAGACAAGTGGCCCCAGTAACCTTTAGCTTCCAAACAAGTGGCCCCAGTAACCTTTAGCTTCCAGACAAGTGGCCCCAGTATCCTTTAGCTTCCAGACAAGTGGCCCCAGTAACCTTAAGCTTCCAGACAAGTGGCCCCAGTAACCTTTAGCTTTCAGACAAGTGGCCCCAGTAACCTTTAGCTTCCAGACAAGTGGCCCCAGTATCCTTTAGCTTCCAGACAAGTGGCCCCAGTAACCTTAAGCTTCCAGACAAGTGGCCCCAGTAACATTTAGCTTCCAGACAAGTGGCCCCAGTAACCTTAAGCTTCCAGACAAGTGGCCCCAGTAACCTTTAGCTTCCAATAAATGTTGTGCAAAAAAGAAGAAATAATAGGGTACATGAACTTGAATCTGATCCTTATTGTGTCGTCAACAATAAGATGGACAACAAAGGTTTTTTCATTATATAACCATTAGAGACGCATACTTTCTATATCTATGAATATGCACCAATGTACAATATCAGATCAGTTACTGTATTTATCCGGCAATAAGCCTTTGCCTCGTAATAAACCAACCCATTTCAAATACAGTTCAGTAGACATACTACCAGATCCTTTTTCATTGTCCTGTAATAGGCCCACCTTTTATTTTCAGTCAGAGTTTGTGTTGGTCCCTTGTACTTTTGGCAGAATAAAGACAGTATACAAATGTCTACTCCCCTGCTACTAATGTTAACTAATCTATTTCTCACTCGATCATCAAACAACTCTCCTCCCCACATATTACACTCCGTAGTCAAACTACTCTACATCAACTTCAGATCTACTATTCTTAAATAAAATCATCAATCCCAGAAAATAGACATAATGTCTACAGCAAGTGTAGAAGATGGTCAGACTACACAGTAAGTGTGGACGATGGTCAGAGTACTCTTGTAATATCGGTCAGTTATACAAACAATCGGGAATGTTTACAGTAGTGTTTTAATGTAACTCCAAAATATAAACTAGTAAACCCATTTCTTACCTACATACACACTGGCACAGGCAACAGACACACCAGTTATGAGGTAAGTTTATATGAAACAATATGATGCCAATAACAGCTATCTTTATAAATATTAATATATCTTAAAACGAATTTGTCGGGTCCCTATGATACATAACGTACAAGTCTTATATACAGCACTTTAGGCTAATGTAATAACACCTACACTGTATTTCAATGGCCCTATTACACTGGATTGGTTCCAAGAGCAATTCTGCTTTTGCCCATGCATAGTACCAAACTGATAGCCAATCCAATATAATGTCGGACTGTATTCATGTCAGGTTTGATTTACATATACAATATCATGCTCTTCCTAAGAATGATTTTTATGTTCAATATCAAAATTCTTTCTTCACACTAAAAATATATTCTGGAGGTCTATGAATCAATCACAGCTATAATCAAATTTGCTACTTCTCCTCTCGGTGACAATAACAAATCATTCTACACACCGAAATGCACATAAGTGAATTTGTTTTCCTAATAAATATTGTTAAGTTTGAGGGGTTCCGATGTCCTCTAAGCCACCAGCACTGTAGGAATTTTTTACATTTGTCATTGTGACTATTTTAAACTGGCCCACAATTGTTTTGGCCCTACTTTCACCAACATTTCTGTGTTTAGACTTCGGCCAGGCTTGATTCATTACATATCACAGACTACAATCATTAAACCGACGTCTGGTCCTTCACGGAGATGTTGGTGGTGTGGGGACACTACAGGCCATGATAAACCTTGGTGTCCTAAATGTCTTTGAGGGACTACAATCCAGGACGTCAGTATTTCCTCACGTCCCTGTCCCGCAGCTGGAGGCGTATAGAGGTGGGCGGGTCACCAAACCCATTACAATTGTTGATGCTGAATTCACCATTTCTGTTGTAAGATCGTCTCCGGTCCTCGTATCTGTAAAAATACATGCATTACATAATGTAACAACAGTAGTTCAACACCTCTACAATTTTCCACATGTCAGTTGACATACAGGGTCTTCTCTGTTATCTAGTAAGGAAAGGTAAAAGAAAACCAATTACTTATCCAACAATATGATACAATTACTTTCATCATTACTTTCATCACAGTTGCAAATGTTTAAGTAATTGATCAAGACACGAATGTGCTTCACTTAAGATTTATTACAAGATACTGCATCTCCAACATGATAAGGCTGTGATAGGCTGATCTAGAACTTATTTGTGAGGGAGAATGAGCCTTTCTGTGAACGGGAACTTTGTCACACTGAAACCTTGAGACTGGTAGTTACTGGAAATTATTCAAGGCATTGGTTTACCAGATTATGTGGAAAAAATTGATATTATGGGTAGATAACTGTATTTGGAACTTGTGAGTCTGAGAGAAGGTCAGGGAAGGGTTGTGTTCTAAAGAAAGGGGTTCAGGATAGTCCTGACGAGGATGTATGTGCAGTTATCATTGTGTTCTGACTTATGCGGGGTCCACAGTCCAAAAGAAAGTTTAGGGTTGTGTTCTGTCATTAGTCTAAGAGCTAATGTAAATATAAACATTGAACTACTTTCAGATGCAGTCCACAGGCTTAATGAACGCCCACTGAGTTACAAAACAAGAGCTGTAGGAGAACAGCATAGCTCGTCTATCAAAACAATTTTTGTAAAAACTTCTTATAGTAATTGGGCCATTACAGCATGTCCCATCTAAGATGATAGATCAGGAAACTTAGAACTACATTGTCGATGGCACAATCCCGCTATCCCCCAATGTAACCCCTAACACCACCACCACCACCCTAATTTTTAGCTCACCGGGTCCGAATGACCAAGGTGAGCTTATGCCATACCGTGGCGTCCGGCGTCCGTCCATCAACAATTTCTTTCAACGACTTCTTCTTCTTAACCACTGATTGGAATTTGACTAAATTTGACTGGAAGCATTCCTAGGTTGTAGGGATTCAAAATTGTACAAATGGTGGGGCTGACCCCCAAGAGAGCTGAGGGGCGGGGCCAAAAGAGGGCAATTTGGCTATATTGCTTTAAGCGACTTCTTCTCTGGAACTAAGAAATGGATATCAACCATATTTGACTGCAAGCATTCCTAGGTGGTGGGGATTCAAAATTGTACAAAAATATTGGGGCTGACCCCCCAGGGGGCTGAGGGGCGGGGCCAAAAGGGGGCAATTTGGCTATATTGCTTTAAACGACTTCTTCTCTGGAACTAAGAAATGGATATCAATCATATTTGACTGGAAGCATCCCTAGGTGATGGGGATTCCTTTAAATTGTACAAATGGTGGGGCTGACCCCCCAGGGGGCTGAGGGGCTGGGCCAAAAGGGGGCAATTTGGCTATATTGCTTTAAGCAACTTCTTCTCTGGAACTAAGAAATGGATATCAATCATATTTGACTGGAAGCATCCCTAGGTGATTGGGATTCCTTTAAATTGTCCAAATGGTGGGGCTGACCCCCCAGGGGGCTGAGGGGCGGGGCCCAAAGGGGGCAATTTAGCTATATTGCTTTAAGCGACTTCTTCTCTGGAACTAAGAAATGGACATCAATCATATTTGACTGGAAGCATCCCTAGGTGGTGGAGATTCAAAATTGTACAAAGTTTGGGGCTGACCCCCTGGGCTAAGGGGTGGGGCCAAAATAAGTTTATCACTTGGAAATGGTTGAGATCCCCACCTTATAACCATATATACAATTGCTAAGTATAAAGATAGGAATGCACATATGTGTCCAGGATGGCCTTGGGGTCTGCCCCACCCTTGGTGACTTAACCCCTGGGTCATAGCTTCGAAATGGTTAAGATCCCCACCCCAAAACTATATATACAATTGTTGGGCATAAAGAGACAAATGCAGTCATGATATTAGAATTGATCCCAGGGTCTGCCCCACCTTTGCAGACTTAACCCCTGGGTCATAACTTAGAAACGGTTGAGATCCCCACCCCAAAACTATAAATACAAATGCTGGACAAAGAGAGACAAATGCAGTCATGATATTAGAATTGATCCTGGATTGGCCTTGGGGTCTGGCATATTCCCTTGGATCTCATTTGGAGAAAATTTTGCCATGATTGCTTAGATATCCAGGTGAGCGATACAGGCCCTCTGGGCCTCTTGTTTTTATACTTTTTACATATTTGAACCCACCCCCTCTGGCCCGGCCCCTGGGGGTCATACAAAAAATCCAAAAGTATTGTTCACTACCATGTCTTCAAACATTGTAGAAAAAGCTATTTTACCCCTTATCCCTCAAGTACATGTAATGCATTGGGCATTCATATTGCCTATGTTCTGCATCTGAAAGCAGTTTAATGCTTAACTGTCAGTTTCCTGTAATGCATTAGGCATTCATATTGTCTATGTTCTGCATCTGAAAGCAGTTTAATGCTTAACTTTGTCAGTTTCCTGTAATGCATTAGGCATTCATATTGCCTATGAACTGCATCTGAAAGCAGTTTAATGCTTAACTATGTCAGTTTCCTGTAATGCATAAAGCATTCATATTGTCTATGTTCTGCATCTGAAAGCAGTTTAATGCTTAACTATGTCAGTTTCCTGTAATGCATAGGCATTCATATTGCCTATGAACTGCATCTGAAAGCAGTTTAACACTTATGGCATTAGTCTATGAGAAGGTTCAGGGTTAAGTTCTGGCATTAGTCTATGGGAGGGTTCAGGGTTGTGTTCCGTTTTACACAGGTCTAAGAAAGAGGTTTGGGGTTGTGCTCTGTCCTAGGTGAGTCAAATAGAAGTTCTGGGGTTGTGTTCTGTCCTAGGTGAGTCTAATAGAAGGTTTGGGGGTTGTGTTCTGTCCTAGGTGAGTCTAATAGAAGGTTCGGGGGTTGTGTTCTGTCCTAGGTGAGTCTAATAAAAGGTTTGGGGTGTGTGTTCTGTCCTAGGTGAGTCTAATAGAAGGTTCTGGGGTTGTGTTCTGTCCTAGTTGAGTCTAATAGAAGGTTCGGGGGTTGTGTTCTGTCGTAGGGGAGTCTAATAAAAGGTTTGGGGTGTGTGTTCTGTCCTAGGCGAGTCAAATAGAAGGTTTGGGGTTGTGCTCTGTCCTAGGTGAGTCAAATAAAAGGTTTGGGGTGTGTGTTCTGTCCTAGGCGAGTCAAATAGAAGGTTTGGGGTTGGGCTCTGTCCTAGGTGAGTCAAATAGAAGGTTCTGGGGTTGTGTTCTGTCCTAGTTGAGTCTACTAGAAGGTTCGGGGGTTGTGTTCTGTCCTAGGTGAGTCAAATAGAAGGTTCTGGGGTTGTGTTCTGTCCTAGTTGAGTCTAATAGAAGGTTCGGGGGTTGTGTTCTGTCCTAGGTGAGTCTAATAAAAGGTTTGGGGTGTGTGTTCTGTCCTAGGTGAGTCAAATAGAAGGTTCTGGGGTTGTGTTCTGTCCTAGGTGAGTCTAATAGAAGGTTCTGGTGTTGTGTTCTGTCCTAGTTGAGTCAAATAGAAGGTTTGGGAGTTGTGTTCTGTCCTAGGTGAGTCAAATAGAAGGTTTTGGGTGTGTGTTCTGTCCTAGGTGAGTCAAATAGAAGGTTTTGGGTGTGTGTTCTGTCCTAGGTGAGTCAAATAGAAGGTTTGGGGTTGTGCTCTGTCCTAGGTGAGTCAAATAGAAGGTTTGGGGTTGTGCTCTGTCCTAGGTGAGTCAAATAGAAGGTTTTGGGTGTGTGTTCTGTCCTAGGTGAGTCAAATAGAAGGTTTGAGGTTGTGCTCTGTCCTAGGTGAGTCAAATAAAAGGTTTGGGGTGTGTGTTCTGTCCTAGGTGAGTCAAATAGAAGGTTCTGGGGTTGTGTTCTGTCCTAGTTGAGTCTAATAGAAGGTTCGGGGGTTGTGTTCTGTCCTAGGTGAGTCTAATAAAAGGTTTGGGGTGTGTGTTCTGTCCTAGGTGAGTCAAATAGAAGGTTCTGGGGTTGTGTTCTGTCCTAGGTGAGTCTAATAGAAGGTTCTGGTGCTGTGTTCTGTCCTAGTTGAGTCAAATAGAAGGTTTGGGAGTTGTGTTCTGTCCTAGGTGAGTCAAATAGAAGGTTTTGGGTGTGTGTTCTGTCCTAGGTGAGTCAAATAGAAGGTTTTGGGTGTGTGTTCTGTCCTAGGTGAGTCAAATAGAAGGTTTGGGGTTGTGCTCTGTCCGAGGTGAGTCAAATAGAAGGTTTGGGGTTGTGCTCTGTCCTAGGTGAGTCAAATAGAAGGTTTTGGGTGTGTGTTCTGTCCTAGGTGAGTCAAATAGAAGGTTTGAGGTTGTGCTCTGTCCTAGGTGAGTCAAATAGAAGGTTTTGGGTGTGTGTTCTGTCCTAGGTGAGTCAAATAGAAGGTTTGAGGTTGTGCACAGTGTCCTAGGTGAGTCAAATAGAAGGTTCAGGGTGTGTGTTCTGTCCTAGGTGAGTCAAATAGAAGGTTTGGGGGTTGTGTTCTGTCCTAGGTGATTCAAATAGAAGGTTTTGGGTGTGTGTTCTGTCCTAGGTGAGTCAAATAGAAGGTTTTGGGTGTGTGTTTTGTCCTAGGTGAGTCAAATAGAAGGTTTGGGGTTGTTTTCTGTCCTAGGTGAGTCAAATAGAAGGTTCGGGGTTGTGTTCTGTCCTAGGTGAGTCTAATAGAAGGTTCTGGTGTTGTGTTCTGCCCTAGGTGAGACAAATAGAAGGTTCAGGGTTGTGTTCTGTCCTAGGTGAGTCAAATAGAAGGTTTGGGGTTGTGTTCTGTCCTAGGTGAGTCAAATAGAAGGTTCGGGGTTTGTTTTCTGTCCTAGGTGAGTCAAATAGAAGGTTCAGGGTTGTCCTAAGAAACTTCTATGTTCCATCATGAGAGTCTGCACCTGAAGATTCTAAGGGAAGGCCTGTTATCTGTACTCACAGTCTATGAATTGGTCTGTATTTTACACTTGAAAAAGAGACATTACTCACGAGTCTGAAGAAGGGTCTGTTTGTGAGCGTTCGTGGTTGCGGTCCCGCATCCTATATGGGCCAGGTTTGGGTACAATACTACTGCTTGGCTTGGCTGTGATGATGTTGATGAGCTTGTAGTAGTCCAGGAATGTCCGGGCCAAGTTACGCCCCAATTTCATATCTGATAAAGGTCAAGGGTCCAATACTCCACAGACATAAACATACCTCAATACTACTGTAAAAATACAATTACATAAACTCAAGCTCAGTCTAAACCAAGATGTCCTTTTTCTTGGTAAATTGTGGAAATCAAATAAATCATGGCAATAATAAATTTCATGACGACATTATGAGTATGAAGTTCACTATGACAGCTCACTTTTTCATAATGCGTATTGTTTCTGCAGATCATATTTTCAGGATCATGTAAATGTCTTGTAATTGCAGAAATATTCTTTTGAATAGGAGATATGAAATTTTGAATTTTAATTTGAAAATTAATTTGAAGACAATAATCCTCAAGTCTGTTGTTTTTGAAGCAATTAAGTGTGTTTGCAGTTAATTGTGATCAGGCAAATTGTTCCATACTGCTGTTGTTCCTATATGGAGAAGGCATTTTTCCGTAAGCCTTGTAGTGCTTTTTTTTTCTTTTAACAAAAAATGTTCCTTTAAGTGTCTCACTAAAAATCACACCAACCTAAAGGATGTAAAGGTTAAGTGAATCAACTATTTGCAGATGACACAAAAATATTCCAGATCATAAAGTCCAAAGAAACAAGGAATTCATTACAGGAAGACCTTCTCAGACTAGCTCAGTGGAGCAAGACTTGGCTACTCACATTCAACGAGGACAAGTGTAAG
Organism: Mizuhopecten yessoensis; assembly: GCF_002113885.1. NCBI lineage: Eukaryota > Metazoa > Mollusca > Bivalvia > Pectinida > Pectinidae > Mizuhopecten > Mizuhopecten yessoensis. Next base: position 72,584 of record NW_018408785.1, on the reverse strand, counting down.
TTCATTCACATTGGTAAGCACAAGGAAGAAAACATTACTGATGTACTAAATAACACAACCCTGGAGAAAGTGAAAGAAGAAAAAGACCTTGAAGTTACATTTGATGAAGAAATTACATTTGACAAACATATCAGTGAAAAGGTGCAAAAAGAAACATCGATATTTGGCATGATAAGAAGAACATTCAAGTTTCTTGATTCTAAATTATTCATCCCACTTTACAAATCACTAGTAAGAACCCACCTGGAAAACGCAAGCTCTGTATGGAAACCCTACAAGATAAAACATATAGAACAACTTGAAGGTGTACAGAGGAAGACAACCAAACAACTACATAGATCCAGAATGGCTGAAGATGCTGAAACTGTCAACACTTAGCTACAGGTGTATATGTATGTAAACGAGGTGATATGATAGAGTTGTACAAGACAGTGACAGGAAAATACGATGAGGGAGCAACACAGTTCATAAGATGTGGTCCGGCTCCTCAGAAAGATCGAGCACAAGGACAAACTCCATGAAAATATTCCCTAGGTATCTATGCAAGGACATCACTGGGAACAATGCCTTCTCCATAGGAACAACAGCAGTATGGAACAATTTGCCTGATCACATTGTAACTGCAAACACACTTAATAGCTTCAAAAACATCAGACTTGAGGATTACTGGAACGGACAGGAAGTAAAATACAACAACTACAACCAGAAGTGAAATCTTCAATTTTAAAATTTTAACAATATCACTTATGAGTCCAGCGAAGAGGGTCCTTAGAATGGAACCTGTGCTGGTCAATAACAATATCACTTAGTATCGTTAAGTAAGTCTTATATTTATCTAGTTGTACTATAGGTGATATTTAAACCATTGCTACATGTATGTACATATATATCGGAAAGGATACAGCCCTCCTCCGTGTAGGGGAGAGAACTGCTGGACGAATTGGTCTGATAGCTGAAGAATGACACCTCCAAGGTGTAGCAGTGCGAGTTGTCATCTAAACAGCCCCCAAGGGTCCTGTGGAGATAAAACAATACATATAGTGTATGTTGTAACATCCCTCTAGGGTCGTGGGGAAGGAAAACAAATATGTGTAGTGTTATGTTGAAGAAATGTGGACATGTTACTGTACAGGGATTAAAAGGGCTGGTGTAAATTCCATAAATCACTAGTTCCAATCGAAAAAAAAACACATCTTCTCAATCACGAATAAAACCTACCGTCTTAGTTTACAACATAAAGCATTCAGAAAATAAACTAATATCTAGTTGGATCAAAATGGATTACCGAACAAATCTACAAACCTTAGTTCATGTACCATGTCAAAAATCATGAACAAATATCATCTGGGTCTCTTCTACTCTACATATTGGTTAAAGTAACAGTAACAATGATCAGACAGAAAGGGAACATTTAGGGATTGAACGGCGGTTTTTAAATTTTCATGTCGGTATGAACGCAAATCGTTTACATCCTTATTGCATCTAGATAAAATATTTAGATAAAATTGGGGCCAACAATAAACCGTAATCATTTGAACGTTTGACGCAGGGCCATTCTCTAAGTTATCCGAAGCGAAGTGACAAGACTCTCATTGAACAAGGTTAATCCATGACGTCATGAATATATCCATATGTAGGTTTTACATACACATACCATTCTGAGGCGGAGAGCTTTCAAAATGCCACTCTAGCTACCCTAATGATATGAAACCCCCACTGTTAATTATTTAATTTTCATGTGTACTGTGACTTGTAAACAATATTTGTTGCCTTTATTTGCAAATACTTATATGATGCTGTTTCAATATTGATTGTAGCTATCTATGGAAATAATGTGTGAATGTCAGTCTCCTCTCAAATTAACATGAAAATGAATCTCTCATGGAAATAAAATGATTAACACAGACATGTTTGTTTGGAAACACCATTAGGAAGATATAAGTGATATAGATGATTTCATTAACAGCCTGAAGCCAGCCTACATTCTGGCCAGTGTTATTTAATTAGTCATCAAATACCACATTATGTCCCCGCTGATCAGCACACACCAGCTATCTGGTTTCCTTATATGGCGAGTCTGACTGTGTGTATACCCCGGGGAATCTGATAACTGTGGTTACATAACAAATTAAACTGTTTTCTATTACAACACAACAGCTGATCAGTAGAGACAAACCTGCTGCGGACCATGGACATGGTCGTAAGGAAACTGTTATTGCATGTGAAGGAGTCAGAGACAATATCGTGCCCTGGACAAATCACACTTCATCAACAAAAGTGTGTGACCTGATTTATCCCAAACAACATGCAATCAACGTACTTCTCCCTTCATGAGCAACACCTTCTTTGTGTTACAATTTGTCATTGGATGAGTAACAAGTTTTAATACAGTCTATAGTGGTTATTAGAGGTCTAAGGAGTGAAAGTATCTCCTCCTAATGTATCTAATTAATGATGTACATTATATAGCCATCGTGTGATAATCTTAACAATGTGTCATTCAGTGTCCGAATCATAGAGATCAATACAAACGTACAGGATTCCATCTTGTATTCGTCATGTTTCATGTTTCAATAATCTCGTATTCAGAGTTCAATGTGACAATGAAGATTTAGTGTATTTTTAAATTTTGTATTTAAAGTGACAATAGCTCATGTATTCAGAAAGTTTACTATGACAGTCAATGCTGTATTCAGTGTTGTTTTAATGTGACATTGAACGTTGTATTCAGAGAGTTCAATGTGATAGCAATGCTGTATTCAGTGTTGTTTTAATGTGACACTGAACGTTGTATTCAGAGAGTTCAATGTAATAGCAATGCTGTATTCAGTGTTGTTTTAATGTGACACTGAACGTTGTATTCAGAGAGTTCAATGTGATAGCAATGCTGTATTCAGTGTTGTTTTAATGTGACACTGAACGTTGTATTCAGAGAGTTCAATGTAATAGCAATGCTGTATTCAGTGTTGTTTTAATGTGACACTGAACGTTGTATTCAGAGAGTTCAATGTGATAGCAATGCTGTATTCAGTGTTGTTTTAATGTGACATTGAACGTTGTATTCAGAGAGTTCAATGTGATAGCAATGCTGTATTCAGTGTTGTTTTAATGTGACACTGAACGTTGTATTCAGAGAGTTCAATGTGATAGCAATGCTGTATTCAATGTTGTTTTAATGTGACACTGAACGTTGTATTCAGAGAGTTCAATGTAATAGCAACGCTGTATTCAATGTTGTTTTAATGTGACATTGAACGTTGTATTCAGAGAGTTCAATGTGATAGCAATGCTGTATTCAATGTTCAAAGGGACATTTGGTTTTTACATTCATGATCAAAGAGTTAAATGTCAATCCTGAATTAAGACATTTTAATGTGATGCTCAATCTTGAATTCTGTATTCAATGTATGGCCTTTTTTTGGTTTTTAATGTTTAAGGTAAACTTCTGTTTCAAAATAACTCAATATATCAGTAAACTCATCTTGTTTTTATTTTAAAGTCAATCTTGTATTCAGAGAGTTCGATGTGGGATTTATATACGATAAAAACTTATTTAATGGTCAGCTTCTGTTGTGGAAAATTTTGATGGTACGTGTAAAAAAAGACTGGCGGTATAACAAGGGAGTGCCAGTACAGCAGCTACAGAACACAACAATACATGTATCCCTTAATGGCGGTATAACAAGGGAGTGCCAGTACAGCAGCTACACAAGACAGCAATACATGTATCCCTTAATGGCAGTATAACAAGGGAGTGCCAGTACACCAGCTACACAAGACAACAATACAGGTATCCCTTAATGGCGGTAAAACAAGGGAGTGCCAGTACACCAGCTACACAAGACAACAATACAGATATCCCTTAATGGCGGTAAAACAAGGGAGTGCCAGTACACCAGCTACACAAGACAGCAATACATGTATCCCTTAATGGCGGTATAACAAGGGAGTGCCAGTACACCAGCTACAGAACACAGCAATACATGTATCCCTTAATGGCAGTATAACAAGGGAGTGCCAGTACAGCAGCTACACAAGACAGCAATACATGTATCCCTTAATGGCGGTATAACAAGGGAGTGCCAGTACAGCAGCTACACAAGACAACAATACATGTATCCCTTAATGGCGGTATAACAAGGGAGTGCAAGTACACCAGCTACAGAACACAACAATACATGTATCCCTTAATCGCCATGAAACAATTGTATATCTGCATTTAGAATGTGTACGTCACATTCAGTCCGTCACTTCAAAGTTACATTAAACTTTTGGTACACAAAGTGTTTAATGTGTAATTCAACTCCTTTTTACATTGACATTCAAATGTATATTCAACATGTTTTTGTCTTAATTAAAAGTGGCATTCAACTTTGTAAACATTGTCACATAAATTCTCTCTATCTCAAAATCATGCCACCAGTTTTCTCTATCTCCAGGTTCTTCTCCTTCTCAACATCATGGCATTGTTTTTCTCTTTCTTCAGAGATTCCAGCTATCTCAAGGAAGATACCATGGCAACAGTTTTCTCTATCTAAGAGATTCTCTCCATCTCCATAATGCAGCAACTGTCTTGTATCTACGAGCACTGAAGACCTCTAAATACAACTGTTCGATCAATACCAACATGAATCGGTGAGAATGTTATCTACCAAACAAGGCTCTTTCCCAATTCCCACTCAACCAATTCCATTAGACAATCTTCCTTCCTTACATTTTATTTACAATCCATTCTAAAGTGTAATCATTTTCTTCAGTTTCAATTCATTAAGGATGTTGTAAATCATATTTCAAAATAGAAAAGCAATTTATTTTTACAGTTTTATCTAGGCTGTTTCCCACTAAGTGCCATCTCTGGTGGTGTTCTATGGGACTAATGTTTGCCTGGAGGGTCTGTATGTTGTAGCTCTTCTACAACAGATACGGTGTCTCAATTTGGAGATCATTTATATTACTCTGCGCTCCACAATGCATTATTTCAAGTACAACAATGTACTGTCTTTTTGTGGCTGGGTTATTATTGTGGTAAGATGCATCGTCAAATTAACAGTAAACTTTTGTATTCGTATAGTAAAACTGCATTTTCTACACTGCATAGTTGTATTTTTCAATATAAATACAAAATCAACAGTGCTTAAAAAAACCTGTATGCAATACTGTGTATGATCCTGAATTGATATTTTGATGAAAAACTAAACTTACCTATTATTAGTCAAAAACAATAACGCCTGCTCATGTGACCAACTCCATTAAAAGACCACCTGTGTTAAGAGACCACTTGAAATGTTCCTTATTGTAACAATTTCATTGTGAACATGAACCTTTACTAAGAGACCACCTGTGTTAAGAGACCTCTTCAAATGTTCCTTATTGTAACAATTTCATTTTGAACTGAACCTTTACTAAGAGACCACCTGTGTTAAGAGACCACCTGTGTTAAGAGACCACTTTAAATGTTCCTGCTTGTAATGATTTAATTGTGAACTTAACCTTTACTTAAAGACTACCTTTGTTAGGAGACCAATTCTTGTTTTGGACTTCCCAATGGTGACCTCTTAATATAGGCCAGACTGTATATATAGAAACACAGTACAACATCAATATACATGTACTTGATGTATAGGTGTTACACACCAATGTTAATTAAGATAACATACACTCTTTCTGTTGCTGTTGTTTTGTGGTATCCTGACAAATACTTGCTAAAACATGCTTGTATTTTGACCAAACCTTTATTTACAACAAAAGCTTAACCTCATGTCTAGCTGCCTAATGAGCATGACCCTTGACTAATGTAAGTGACATTTTGGTTGTTGAAGTGGGAAACCTTAATTCTACTCATTTCCTTCATGTTTCACTGGGTTTTTCATGTCGTAAAAGTTTACTCTAGGGAAATTTTGCAGAAGACAAAACTTTCTTTTCAGGAATGATCCAGGCTCCTGGAGGAAACATCCAGGGATTTCGAGTTTGGTATTTAGGACGAAGGGGATGGCCCTGTGTCTGGGAGAGATGATGGATCCCCGAGTGTTTGATGTTTAGGGTACAGAGGATTGCCCTTGACCACCAAGTCTACTCCACCACTGTCTAATCAATATCACCCCTGGCTGGCTACCCTCATATATCACAGCAATTGCGTTGGGGTTAGACCTACCTCTCCCAGACAACATAATTGAATGATTAAGTCTCTCTCTCCATCTTTATCCCCTGGTGTTACTTGTGGGGTACAAGGGTGAATATCCAAGTGGACTTTTAAAACCACAAACCCCAACACTCTGAAAATTACCAACTAACACCAAAAAACAACTACAAGTTTTAACGAGCATTTCCTATCTGGTAAAATTGATTTATTTTTTTCAAAAATACTTCCCACCTAAAAATCTTTGGATTTTAGTATTGATTTCTTTATGGCATACCTGCTTTTAACAAATTATATGACTGACATTATATATTCTTTGCAATGCATTCTTTTCACAGCATTTGCATTTTTCTATTCAAAGCTTTGAAATTGGACACTTGGATTGAAATAAATGTGTTGATATTGACATAAGAATTGGTACTTTTCCATTAGCACCTCGTCGGCTCCTTATATGGCCCCCCCAATGGGTCAGAGGGCAATACAGTAAAACCATCTATCTCCAATCCAAGCTCACCACCCTACATTATACCTCACACAACAACCATTTAAATACAAAAATGTTTTTTCACACTTTGGGACATAGTTTGATAGATGTGGAGCCCCGACCACTCCCGGGAGACCATATTACCTACTGTCTCCAGCGCCAGGAATTCTCACAGAGTTGTGCGAGCGTGCTGGGGAGTAATGGTGGCACTACACAAGGACTTGTCTATTAGATCAATACACCTCTGATGTGCTGGCATCTCTACAAACATTTACAACTACTGTCATGACCTGCTTCCACATCAAAAATGCCAAATATCTCCCACCAGAATTACAATTCAATATAAAAACAGCATAACAATAACCCCTCTAAATACAATTATAGTAAAGGCCAAACTTTCCCATGTATCTGCCCAAAGGATGGAGCCCAACATGCTTTTAGCTTTCAGCAAATGTGATGAGGCACCGTTTTCGTTTTGCAGGATCAATACAAAAAGAGTTAGGGAGGGATAATAGCATGCCGCTGAAATCAATACTGCACGAAACTTTGCGTGAATGTTGTGCAGTTTTATAAAAGCAGAGCCTATCACTGTGGCCAATCTATGATATACCTCTTTATACTAACCACCAAACAAGTTGGTTTGTCAGCCGAAACACTTCTAACAACTTATGTCTCTCTGTATCGATCTCCGGCTCCAAAATCACTCCCGATACCATCAAACAGCATGCTCAACGCCAATCCTTTACAGAATTCTGGGCCAACATAGCACAGCAGCCCGAGTGTTCGGTACACTTAGACAGTTGTGTAACTCTTGTCACTCTAATTCACTGGAAGGCAGCGAGTACTCTTCTAGATCTCCTTCATTAAACAATATTTATAGGGACAATTAACACGGAGAGTGCTTAAATAACTAAATCTGAGCCTGGAAAACAACCACACACCTGAAAGTAACAGTATATCATTTAAAGAATGAGAATCTTGAGAGATTGGATTAAACTTTAAAATTAGTGAGAAGTACGGCAAGAAGTTGGTATGTGGGGACCCGGTAACGAAATTAGTTTAAAAAGTTCACTTGGTATTTATATGTAACCCAACTAGTTCCTGTATGATGGGAGGAATGGGTAAGCTACAATGACAGAACACATAGGTCCTACTTCTCCAGGCGCCATTAATACTGCTCTAGCCCACCTTACAGTACATGCCATTAAAACCATATAAATGACCACTTTACTCAAGTCACTTAGTAACTCCGACTGTGATTCAGAAGATCACGTGCCAGTAACACAAGCTTATGTTCAATAGCTTTTGTGTATTCCTCTAGAAAAACTAATGACAAATAAAAACAATTTATAAAACCTGACATAAGGTCCCAGGTAGTTTTGTTTCCAAGTTGGCAGGCCAAGACAGAGACATGTGTCCTGGGAGTGGAAAGCACTCCAGACTGAGCCCACAGTATCGTCATCTCAATTTCTCTTTCCTATTTTTCATGGTAAGAATAATGTTTTGTCTATGCAGATGAATTTTGTACAGAAATTCACATGATTCATTTGTTCACTGAAAGCCACAGAAAACAGATGTAGACATCATTACTCAACATTGTAATGCTTTCTGCACAGTCCTTGCATTCCCCCTTACCCTCCAATCCGTCCCCCAACCCCCTGACCATGTGGTGACTAAAACAGCTATAGATGACTTTCAGTTTTTCATACAATAGATGAATACTTAGCAACCTTCAAAAAGATTATCAACCATGTGTTTTTTCTTGAGTTGCTGGCATCTGAAATACCAAAAGAGGACTTCTGATTTCGAAGAGAATACATTATTATTTCCTTCACAATCTTCAAAACATTTATCAAGCATTTTTCATAAAAATTATGTATTTCTTCAGACACTTAAAAAAAACAATTGTGTGGATATGTTCAAATTTTGGCATTTAGAGTAAATTAGCCTGAAAATATATCCACAAGTGAATATATTATATATTGCCTAAGTTATCTATACCATGTATAAAACATAGCTTCCATACAAAATGTCCACTTTTAAAGAACCTCTTATCCTGTAAATTATCCTGTCTCTCATATCATTAGTGATAAAAACCAATTTCCTATACCAAATCTATAAATACACACCACTATTAGTGTCACCTGACCACTGCCAAAAACTGCAACTATTCATATGGTTCGAGCCCGGAGCCTCTGCACATGACATTTTCACTTTAACCTACAGAGCTACCTGGTCAACAGTAATACCCTAACCCAGACCTGCTACTGTTCTATCAGTAACAAAATTAAGGGGAGATTACATTGCATACAAAAGGTTGCAGTGGAACTCTCTAGTGTTTTGTCTGAAGAGGGTCAAGGATCCTCAAAGAAGTGGTCTACATTTCTCATGACAAATGTCTCTATTAGAGCAGTAACTGTCTGGGTCTAACATGACACATGTCTCTACTAGAGCAGGACTATCTGTATCTAACATGACACATGTCTCTATTAGAGCAGGACTGACTGGGTCTAACATGACACATGTCTCTATTAGAGAAGGACTGTCTGGATCTAACATGACACATGTCTCTATTAGAGAAGGACTGTCAGGATCTAACATGACACATGTCTCTATTAGAGCAGTACTGTCTGGGTCTAACATGACACATGTTTCTATTAGAGCAGGACTGTCTGGACCTAACATGACACAAGTCTCTATTAGAGCAGTACTGTCTGGGTCTAACATGACACATGTCTCTACTAGAGCAGGACTGTCTGTATCTAACATGACACATGTCTCTATTAGAGCAGGACTGTCTTGATCTAACATGACACATGTCTCTATTAGAGCAGTACTGTATGGGTCTAACATGACACATGTCTCTATTAGAGAAGGACTGTCTGGGTCTAACATGACACATGTCTCTATTAGAGCAGTACTGTCTGGATCTAACATGACACATATCTCTAATAGAGAAGGACTGTCTGGGTCTAACATGACACATGTCTCTACTAGAGCAGTAACTGTCTGGGTCTAACATGACACATGTCTCTATTAGACCAGTACTGTCTGGGTCTAACATGACAAATGTCTCTATTAGAGCAGTAACTGTCTGGGTCTAACATGACACATGTCTCTATTAGAGCAGGACTGTCTGGGTCTAACATGACACATGTCTCTATTAGAGAAGGACTGTCTGGGTCTAACATGACACATGTCTCTATTAGAGAAGGACTGTCTGGGTCTAACATGACACATGTCTCTATTAGAGAAGGACTGTCTGGGTCTAACATGACACATGTCTCTATTAGAGAAGGACTGTCTGGGTCTAACATGACACATGTCTCTATTAGAGAAGGACTGTCTGGGTCTAACATGACACATGTCTCTATTAGAGAAGGACTGTCTGGGTCTAACATGACACATGTCTCTATTAGAGAAGGACTGTCTGGGTCTAACATGACACATGTCTCTATTAGAGAAGGACTGTCTGGGTCTAACATGACACATGTCTCTATTAGAGAAGGACTGTCTGGGTCTAACATGACACATGTCTCTATTAGAGAAGGACTGTCTGGGTCTAACATGACACATGTCTCTATTAGAGAAGGACTGTCTGGGTCTAACATGACACATGTCTCTATTAGAGAAGGACTGTCTGGGTCTAACATGACACATGTCTCTATTAGAGAAGGACTGTCTGGGTCTAACATGACACATGTCTCTATTAGAGAAGGACTGTCTGGGTCTAACATGACACATGTCTCTATTAGAGAAGGACTGTCTGGGTCTAACATGACACATGTCTCTATTAGAGAAGGACTGTCTGGGTCTAACATGACACATGTCTCTATTAGAGAAGGACTGTCTGGGTCTAACATGACACATGTCTCTATTAGAGAAGGACTGTCTGGGTCTAACATGACACATGTCTCTATTAGAGAAGGACTGTCTGGGTCTAACATGACACATGTCTCTATTAGAGAAGGACTGTCTGGGTCTAACATGACACATGTCTCTATTAGAGAAGGACTGTCTGGGTCTAACATGACACATGTCTCTATTAGAGAAGGACTGTCTGGGTCTAACATGACACATGTCTCTATTAGAGAAGGACTGTCTGGGTCTAACATGACACATGTCTCTATTAGAGAAGGACTGTCTGGGTCTAACATGACACATGTCTCTATTAGAGAAGGACTGTCTGGGTCTAACATGACACATGTCTCTATTAGAGAAGGACTGTCTGGGTCTAACATGACACATGTCTCTATTAGAGAAGGACTGTCTGGGTCTAACATGACACATGTCTCTATTAGAGAAGGACTGTCTGGGTCTAACATGACACATGTCTCTATTAGAGAAGGACTGTCTGGGTCTAACATGACACATGTCTCTATTAGAGAAGGACTGTCTGGGTCTAACATGACACATGTCTCTATTAGAGAAGGACTGTCTGGGTCTAACATGACACATGTCTCTATTAGAGAAGGACTGTCTGGGTCTAACATGACAAATGTCTCTATTAGAGAAGGACTGCCTGGGTCTAACATGACAAATGTCTCTATAAGAGAAGGACTGTCTGGGTCTAACATGACACATGTCTCTATTAGAGCAGTACTGTCTGGGTCTAACATGACACATGTCTCTATTAGAGAAGGACTGTCTGGGTCTAACATGACAAATGTCTCTATTAGAGAAGGACTGCCTGGGTCTAACATGACAAATGTCTCTATAAGAGAAGGACTGTCTGGGTCTAACATGACATAGGTCTCTATTAGAGCAGTACTGTCTGGGTCTAACATGACACATGTCTCTATTAGAGCAGTACTGTCTGGGTCTAACATGACATATGTCTCTATTAGAGCAGGACTGTCTGGGTCTAACATGACAAATGTCTCTATTAGAGAAGGACTGTCTGGGTCTAACATGAAACATGTCTCTATTAGAGAAGGACTGTCTGGGTCTAACATGACAAATGTCTCTATTAGAGAAGGACTGTCTGGGTCTAACATGACACATGTCTCTATTAGAGCAGGACTGTCTGGATCTACCATGACACATGTCTCTATTAGAGCAGGACTGTCTGGGTCTAACTTGACACATGTCTCTATTAGAGCGGTAACTGTCTTGGTCTAACATGACACATGTCTCTATTAGAGAAGGACTGTCTGGGTCTAACATGACGAATGTCTCTATTAGAGAAGGACTGTCTGGGTCTAACATGAAACATGTCTCTATTAGAGTAGGACTGTCTGGGTCTAACATGGACACATGTCTCTATTAGAGAAGGACTGTCTGGGTCTAACATGAAAAATGTCTCTATTAGAGAAGGACTGCCTGGGTCTAACATGACAAATGTCTCTATTAGAGAAGGACTGTCTGGGTCTTACATGACAAATGTCTCTATTAGAGAAGGACTGTCTGGATCTAACATGACACATGTCTCTATTAGAGCAGGACTGACTGGGTCTAACATGACACATGTCTCTATAAGAGCAGGACTGTCTGAGTCTAACATGACAAATGTCTCTATTAGAGTAGGACTGTCTGGATCTAACATGACACTTGTCTCTATTAGATCAGTACTGTCTGGATCTAACATGACAAATGTCTCTATTAGAGCAGGACTGTCTGGGTCTAACATGAAACATGTCTCTATTAGAGAAAGACTGTCTGGGTCTAACATGACACATGTCTCTATTAGAGAAGGACTTTCTAGGTCTAACATGACACATGTCTCTATTAGAGCAGGACTGTCTGGATCTAACATGACAAAAGTATCTATTAGAGCAGGACTGTCTGGATCCAACATGACAAATGTCTCTACTAGAGTAGGACTGTCTGGGTCTAACATGACACATGTCTCTTCTAGAGAAGGACTGTCTGGATCTAACATGACACTTGTCTCTATTAGAGCAGGACTGTTTGGATCTAACATGACACATGTCTCTATTAGAGCAGGGCTGTCTTGATCTAACATGACAAAAGTATCTATTAGAGCATGACTGTCTGGATCTAACATGACACATGTCTCTATTAGAGCAGGACTGTCTTGATCTAACATGACAAAAGTATCTATTAGAGCATGACTGTCTGGATCTAACATGACACATGTCTCTATTAGAGTAGGACTGTCTGGGTCTAACATGACACATGTCTCTTCTAGAGCAGGACTGTCTGGATCTAACATGACACATGTCTTTATTAGAGCAGGACTGTCTGGATCTAACATGACACATGTCTCTACTAGAGCAGGACTGTGTGGGTCTAACATGACACATGTCTCTATTAGAGAAGGACTGTCTGGGTATAACATGACACATGTCTCTATAAGAGAAGGACTGTCTGAGTCTAACATGACAAATGTCTCTATTAGAGTAGGACTGTCTGGGTCTAACATTACACATGTCTCTATTAGAGCAGTACTGTCTGGGTCTAACATGACCATGTCTCTATTAGAGCAGGAATGTCTGGATCTAACATGACAAAGGTCTCTATTAGAGCAGAACTGTCTGGATCTAACATGACAAATGTCTCTATTAGAGAAGGACTGTCTGGATCTAACATGACACATGTCTCTTTAAGAGAAGGACTGTCTGTATCTAACATGACACATGTCTCTATTAGAGTAGGACTGTCTGGATCTAACATGACCCATGTCTCTTTAAGAGAAGGAATGTCTGTATCTAACATGACACATGTCTCAATTAGAGAAGGACTGTCTGGGACTACCATGACACATGTCTCTATTAGACCAGGACTGTCTGGATCTAACATGACACATGTCTAAATGTCTCTATTAGAGAAGGACTTTCTAGGTCTAACATGACACATGTCTCTATTACCTGGTCTAATAGAGACATGTGTCATGTTAGACCCTAATAGAGACATGTGTCATGGTAGATACAGACAGTCCTTCTCTTTAAGAGAAGGACTGTCTGGATCTAACATGACACATGTCTCTATAAGAGAAGGAATGTCTGT
>NW_018408785.1:0-53681 GCF_002113885.1 Mizuhopecten yessoensis | reverse complement strand
ATGACACATGTCTCTATTAGAGCAGGATTGTCTGGATCTAACATGACACATTTCTCTATTAGAGCAGGACTGTTTGGATCTAACATGACACATGTCTCAATTAGAGCAGGACTGTCTGGATCTAACATGACAAAGGTCTCTACTAAAGCAGGACTGTCTGGATCTAACATGACAAAGGTCTCTAATAGAGTAGGACTGTCTGGATCTAACATGACAAAGGTCTCTACTAGAGTAGGACTGTCTGGGTCTAACATGACAAAGGTCTCTACTAGAGTAGGACTGTCTGGATCTAACATGACAAAGGTCTCTACTAGAGTAGGACTGTCTGGATCTAACATGACAAAGGTCTCTACTAGAGTAGGACTGTCTGGATCTAACATGACAAAGGTCTCTACTAGAGTAGGACTGTCTGGATCTAACATGACAAAGGTCTCTACTAGAGTAGGACTGTCTGGATCTAACATGACAAAGGTCTCTACTAGAGCAGGACTGTCTGGATCTAACATGACAAAGGTCTCTACTAGAGTAGGACTGTCTGGATCTAACATGACAAAGGTCTCTACTAGAGTAGGACTGTCTGGATCTAACATGACAAAGGTCTCTACTAAAGCAGGACTGTCTGGATCTAACATGACAAAGGTCTCTAATAGAGTAGGACTGTCTGGATCTAACATGACACATGTCTCTATTAGAGTAGGACTGTCTGGGTCAAACATGACACATGTCTCTATTAGAGTAGTACTGTCTGGATCTAACATGACAAAGGTCTCTACTAGAGTAGGACTGTCTGGATCTAACATGACAAAGGTCTCTACTAGAGCAGGACTGTCTGGATCTAACATGACACATGTCTCTATTATAGTTGGAATGTCTGGGTCTAACATGACACATGTCTCTATTAGAGTTGGAATGTCTGGATCTAACATGACACATATCTCTATTAGAGCAGTACTGTCTGGATCTAACATGACACATGTCTCTATTAGAGTTGGAATGTCTGGGTCTAACATGACACATGTCTCTTTTAGAGCAGGACTGTCTGGATCTAACATGACACATGTCTCTATTAGAGTTGGAATGTCTGGGTCTAACATGACACATGTCTCTATTAGAGTTGGAATGTCTGGATCTGACATGAAAACGGTCTTCATTAAAATAGCAGTGAAGATGACAATGGACTATAATAATTATTCAAATCACTCATGAAAAGGTAGCTATTAAAGTAAATACTAGAGAGCCTTCCTTGATACAGAAGTAGCCATACCATGTATCTATTTAATGAAATTCACATTATACCCATTTCTGCAGACATCATTCATCACAAAATCAAAGTTAATTATACTGTCAGCTCTCCGAAGGTTCATTCTAAAGCAAAATTGACACAAGTCAGAAGTATTCTAGTGGAAATATCCTTCATTGTCAACCCAGATATTAACGTCCGACATGTATGTCCAGACACTATGACATTAAAATCAACCTACTGAACCTGGTCAGACATAAACACCAGCTTCCACGCCAAAAAAGTCTTCAAAAACGGTGGCCCTGATTTTTTTTCCCAAAATGATGCATTTCGATGAATTACAATAGGCAGACTGTCTGGAAGGTCCCTGAATAGCGTGTGAATGAAGTAAACTAGAAATTGTGATTTCTTTGACTCTCAATCACTAGCATAGCCTACAAGCTTTGGTCCAATCCCTTTTCTGGGTAATTTATTCCCTAGCCACTACTCCATCTAGAAGACCAGTTTGTCCCAGAGTCTCTGACTTCCCAATCCATCCTGATATTCACGGAGGAAAAATGCTGACAAAAGCATATTTGATAAATTTTATTCGCCCTATTAGACTTCTGAAGTCCCAATACCACTTGTTGTAAGTTGCCACCCTCTGCCCCTGGTAGTAGACATGTTGGGTCTGTCTGCCATGTGTTGTGTGTTTTAACTTTCCCAGGCTACCAACAAATCTAGGAAATGTTACATCTGGTTTATATTGAACAAGGTGAATGGAACAGCCAGACAATGGGGGACAGCTAGTCTAGCACTGAAACTTATTACTACACAACTATACTATAAAAACAGCTTCCTATTTCACAGTGGGGTCTTTTATACCCATTCACATTTCTGGTTAAGACAGAGAAACTTTGATGCAAAACATCTTCCACAAGCAAGGGAATGATCATTACTTGTCTTCCCTCCAACAGGCAGTCACCATATGTAAAGTGCCTGGGAAGACAAATGTCACATTGTCTACAAATGGAGTTGTTAAAAGTGTGCTCTGACCTTTGAAATTCAAACTCCAAATTGAGGTTTGCTGATCATGTGACTATCACTTTGTATTGATTAGCTCGACAGGAATAATCAGGCACTAAGTGTAAGGAACAACACTCTTCCCCTTGTCCTGGCAGACCAATTCCTAAACATCTTAGTAAAACCATGGACCAATGACATGTTGAGATCCTGACCGCAGTGTCTGATACACACAAGTGACTTATAGACATTGTACACAGTGTAATGGAAACAGATCAGTAATGGGCGTTCAAATAAGTGAGAACCTTGGATAATAGAGAAAACCGGACCTTCGACTGAAATGGTGCTACTTTATCACAAAACTGCACGGATAAATTTCATTTGAATTGAAGTAAGAAACTTGGAATGTGATAATTTTGGCCTTCACTAAATTAAAATGACATTTTCATATGGTACATTGATAAAACAGACACCTAGGCTAGCTGCACTCTTCTGTTATCCTGAATACTCGATATCTCAGTGTTTTGTCCGGTTTTATTGACTTTTTAAGTTTAAGGTAAAACATTTTGACTTTATGTCTTTATATTAATTGGGAGAAATATGTTAAATGTGAAACATTACACTTTAAACAAAATTACGAAATTGAACACCACATTGAAAAATCTATTACAAAACACATTACAAACACCTGTTACCTGTCACTGACTGTGATCTGTTCTCTCAGCGAGGGTTTAGATTCTGTAACTTAATCTCAACCAAGGTGCTAGCTGATCAGAATTGTAAAGTCTCATTAATTAGTTGTGCAAACCTTGCACGAGATTTCAATTTAGTAGGTGCATGCATATTGAATTTGGTTGAAATCAAAACAATTTTTACAATATAGTTATTGCACAAAAACCAATGAATATAATTAAGCGGTAATATGCATGCATCACATTGGAAATCAAATCTAATCCCCAACTGCAGATCTGATTGAAATGAAAGCATTGTAATGATACCTGGTAGTTATTACACAGAGACCAATGAACCAATCAGGATTGAGTAGCCTCAGTAATGAGTGAATGAACACATTCATGCACAGAAACTTAATTTAAACAGATGGACAATAAACAGACTGGTACTAGAGCGAGTGCATCCAAATTTAAACATCTAACCTGTGTATAGTACTTATTATACCCCTCTACTATACAATATACTTATTATACCCCTCTACTGTACAGGATACTTATTATACCCCTCTACTGTACAAGATACCTATTATACCCCTCTACTGTACAGGATACTTATTATACCCTTCTAATGTACAGGATACTTATTATACCCCTCTACTGTACAGGATACTTATTATATCCCTCCACTGTACAGTATACTTATTATACCCCTCTACTGTACAGGAAACTTATTATACCCTTCTACCGTACAGGATACTTATTATCCCCCTCTACTGTACAGGAAACTTATTATACCATTCTACTGTACAGGATACTTATTATTCCCTTCTAATGTACAGGATACTTATTATTCCCTTCTAATGTACAGGATACTTATTATTCCCCTCTACTGTACAGGATACTTATTATATCCCTCCACTGTACAGCATACTTATTATACCCCTCTACTGTTCAGGATTCTTATTATACCCCTCTACTGTACAGGATACTTATTATACCCCTCTACTGTACAGGATACCTATTATACCCCTCAACTGTACAGGATACTTAGTATATCCCTCTACTGTACAGGATACTTATTATACCTCTATACTGTACAGGATACTTATTATCCCCCTCTACTGTACAGGATACCTATTATACCCCTCAACTGTACAGGATACTTATTATACCCCTCTACTGTACAGGATACTTATTATACCCCTCAACTGTACAGGATACTTATTATAACCCTCCACTGTACAGGATACTTATTATACCTCTATACTGTACAGGATACTTATCCCCCTCTACTGTACAGGATAGTTCTTATACCCCTCTACTGTACATGATACTTATTATACCCCTCAACTGTACAGGATACTTATTATACCCCTATACTGTACAGGATACTTATTATACCCCTCTACTGTACAAGATACTTATTATACCTCTCTACTGTACATGATACTTATTATACCCCTATACTGTACAGGATACTTAGTATACCCCTCTACTGTACAGGATACTTATTATACCCCTCTACTGTACAGGATACTTAGTATACCCCTCTTATGTACAGGATACTTATAATACCCCTCTAATGTACACGATACTTATTATACCCCTCTACTGAACAGGATACTTATTATTCCCCTCTACTGTAAAAGATACTTAGTATACCCCTCTACTGTACAGTTTACTTATTATACCCCTATACTGTACAGGATTCCTATTATACCCCTCTTATGTACAGTAGAGGGGTATAAGGGATTAAAAAGTTAGCCTGTACAGTAGAGGGATTAAATAATTAGCCTGTTAAGTAGAGGGATAAAATAATTAGCCTGTAGAGTAAAGGGATTAAATAATTAGCCTGTACAGTAGAGGGGTTACATAATTAGCCTGTACAGTAGAGGGATTAAATAATTAGCCTGTTAAGTAGAGGGATAAAATAATTAGCCTGTAGAGTAAAGGGATTAAATAATTAGCCTGTACAGTAGAGGGGTTAAATAATTAGCTTGTACAGTAGAGGGGTTTAATAATTAGCCTGTACAGAAGAGTGATTAAATTATTAGCCTGTACAGTAGA
Organism: Mizuhopecten yessoensis; assembly: GCF_002113885.1. Taxonomy (NCBI): domain Eukaryota; kingdom Metazoa; phylum Mollusca; class Bivalvia; order Pectinida; family Pectinidae; genus Mizuhopecten; species Mizuhopecten yessoensis. The sequence continues at coordinate 48,701 of NW_018408785.1, read as the reverse complement.
GGGATTATATAATTAACCTTTACAGTAGAGGGGTTAAATAATTAGCCTGTACAGTAGAGGGATTAAATAATTAGCCTATACAGTAGAGGGTTTAAAAAGTCAGCCTGGACAGTAGAGGGGTTAAATAATTAGCCTGTACAGTAGAGGGATTAAATAATTAGCCTGTACAGTAGAGGGGTATTATAAGTATCCTGTACAGAATAGGGGTATAATAAGTATCCTGTACAGGATACTTATTATACCCCTATACTGTACAGGATACCTATTATACCCCTCTTATGTACAGGATACTTAGTATACCCCTCTACTGTACAGGATACTTATTATACCCCTCTACTGTACAGGATACTTATTATACCCCTCTACTGTACAAGATACTTAGTATACCCCTCTACTGTACAGGATACTTATTATACCCCTCTACTGTACAGGATACTCTTAATATCCCTCTACTGGATAGGATACTTAGTATACCCCTCTACTGTACAGGATACTTATTATACCCCTCTACTGTACAGTATACTTATTATACCCCTCTACTATACAAGATACTCTTAATATCCTTCTACTGGATAGGATACTTAGTATACCCCTCTACTGTACAGGATACTTATTATACCACTTCCGGTCACCCGTGTGATAAGTTTCTCGTAATGCACCCCCCATGCAATAACAATTCTTGTAATGCACCCCCTGTTCGGAACACCTCTACTTCTGTATTGGATATGGGAAGCGCCCGAAGCGTTCCAAGTAAAATCCGGATTTGCGCTGTCAGGTTTTTTTTTAGCTTAGACAGTGTGTTGAGCAGATGTCAACAAACAAAATGTCAACAAACCAGGGAGAGGAAATACTTAATTCTCTAGCGCCTAGAATACTTGAATTGGATGACCTCATTGATAAGGAAAACGCGGAGAAGAGTGCAAGGTTCGGTTGTGACGAGGACACGGAGAACTTCGTCAAAAGTATGAAAAACACAAACACTCACAGAAAACGGAGTCGGATGTCGGAGTTGAACACATGACAAAAAGTTTATAATATGACCATTTTGATATCATATCCCTTATCAGCCCTCAGTCCCGATATCAGCCCTCGGGGCCTTTGACCCCTCGGGATGATATCGGAACTCTCGGGCTGATAAGGGATATGACATCAAAATGGTCATATAATAACCTCTAATTATTATACCCCTCTACTGTACAGGATTATTATTATACCCTTCTACAGGCTAATTATTTAACTCCTCTACTGTAAAGGTTAATTATATAATCCCTCTACTGTACAGGCTAATAATTTAATCCCTCTTCTGTACAGGCTAATTATTAAACCCCTCTACTGTACAAGCTAATTATTTAACCCCTCTACTGTAAAGGTTAACTATATAATCCCTCTACTGTACAGGCTAATAATTTAATCACTCTTCTGTACAGGCTAATTATTAAACCCCTCTACTGTACAAGCTAATTATTTAACCCCTCTACTGTACAGGCTAATTATTTAACCCCTCTACTTTACAGGCTAATTATTTAATCCCTTTACTGTACAGGCTAATTATTTTATCCCTCTACTTAACAGGCTAATTATTTAATCCCTCTACTTTACAGGCTAATTATTTAATCCCTCTACAGCTGTACAGGCTAATTATTTAACCCTCTACTGTACAGGCTAATTATTTAATCCCTCAACAGCTGTACAGGCTAATTATTTAACCCCTCAACTGAACAGGATTATTATTATACCCCTCTACTGTACAGGCTAATTATGTAATCCCTCTACTGTACAGGCTAATTATTTAACCCCTCTACTTTACAGGCTAACTTTTTAACACCTCTACTTTACAGGCTAATTATTTAACCCCTCTACTGTACAGGCTAACTTTTTAATCCCTCTACTGTATAGGCTTATTATTTAATCCCTCTACTGTACAGGATAATTATCTAATTCCTCTACTGTACAGGCTAATTATGTAACCCCTCTACTGTACAGGCTAATTATTTAACCCCTCTACTTTACAGGCTAACTTTTTAACACCTCTACTTTACAGGCTAATTATTTAACCCCTCTACTGTACAGGCTAACTTTTTAATCCCTCTACTGTATAGGCTAATTATTTAATCCCTCTACTGTACAGGATAATTATCTAATTCCTCTACTGTACAGGATAATTATTTAACCCATCTATTGTACAGGGTAATAATTTAACCCCTCTACTTTACAGGCTAATTGTTTAACCCCTCTACTGTACAGGCTAATTATTTAACCCCTCTACTATACAGGATACTTATTTAATCCCTCTATTGTACAGGCTAATTTTTTTATCCCTCTACTGTACAGGCTAATTATTTAATCCCTCTACTGTACAGGCTAATTGTTTAATCCCTCTACTGTACAGGCTAATTGTTTAACCCCTCTACTTTACAGGCTAATTATTATACCCTTCTTATGTACAGGATACTTATTATACCCCTCTACTGTAAAGTATACTTATTATACCCCTCTACTATACAAGATACTCTTAATATCCTTCTACTGGATAGGATTCTTAGTATCCCCCTCTTCTGTACAGGATTCTTATTATACCACTTCCGGTCACCCGTGTGATAAGTTTCTCGTAATGCACCCCCCCATGCGATAACAATTCTTTTAATGCACCCCCTGTTCGGAACACCTCTACTTCTGTATTGGATATGGGAAGCGCCCGAAGCGTTCCGAGTAAAATCCGGATTTGCGCTGTCAGGTGTTTTTTTTGGCTTAGACAGTGTGTTGAGCAGATGTCAACAAACAAAATGTCAACAAACCAGGGAGAGGAAATACTTAGTTCTCTAGCGCCTAGAATACTTGAACTGGATGACCTCATTGATAAGGAAAATGCGGAGAAGAGTGCAAGGTTCGGTTGTGACGAGGACACGGAGAACTTCGTCAAAAGTATGAAAAACACAAACACTCACAGAAAACGGAGTCGGACGTCGGAGTTGAACACATGACAAAAAGTTTATAATATGACCATTTTGATATCATATCCCTTATCAGCCCTCAGTCCCGATATCAGCCCTCGGGGCCTTTGACCCCTCGGGATGATATCGGAACTCTCTGGCTTATAAGGGATATGATATCAAAATGGTCATATAATAACCTCTAATTATTAAACCCCTCTACTGTACAGGATTATTATTATACCCCTCTACTTTACAGGCTAATTATTTAACTCCTCTACTGTAAAGGTTAATTATATAATCCCTCTACTGTACAGGCTAATAATTTAATCACTCTACTGTACAGGCTAATTATTTAATCCCTCTACTGTACAGGCTAATTATTTAACCCCTCTACAGTACAGGATAATTATTTAACTGCTCTGCTGAAATGATGAAAAAAAGTCACTTTCAATGTACAATTGTACCAAGTTATGACAGTGCTAAGAAACTTTCATCAAAGTATGTTGTAAAAGGTTTGATGAGCATTATTCTGCAAAAAGTATATATGTTATTCCGAATTAGAAAAACTGGCTAAGGATTTCGTGACAGGGGCATTACTTCCATAGAAACAAACTAATTGAAAATATACACACAGATGCACAATATCCAAATATGGTGATGATATCTGTGGCATTTCACAAAACTTCCATCAAAGCCGTCGTCGGAGTTGTCTGGACAAAATTTGGCTAGCACATTGGTAAAACTCCAATAGAAACTAGAGATTTGTTTTGGTGAACAACAGTTTATAAGGTACAGCCCAGACAAGATATTCCTGAAAACTTTGCACCTATATGACCTTTGACCTTGAGGATATCCTCAGTATATTTTAAACTTAACACTTATTTGACCTTATTGTTAGAGAAACTGTCTACTGTTAACTTATAAAATGCATTTATGAACAAGTTCTAATTGTGATGGGGACCATTACGAATTCCTCAAAACTGACTCCATAGTCATGATACTTAGATAGAGTATAAAATGCCATCATAATGATCATAAACATGTACTTGCATACTAACTTTCAGCAAAACTAGACACAGTGAGGGACCGATGGCATCACCTTGACGTTAACCTTTTAAAGTTTGAAATAATCAGACCTTGAGGTCAAGGCCACAGTGACCTAATGAAACTGCATCGCACATCATCTGTAGGTGATGCAGTTATATTGCAAGTTTTATCAATAATCTTAAATGGTTTAAAAGGTATGGCTCGGACAAGATCGTATTAGAAGATCCAGAACCACCTGATGACAGAGTAGCTCCTAACTTCATTGTGGGATGTCGGTATGCATTTTTACTGTAGTGGATTATCTAGATGAAGTAGTCTGTATAAAGGTTTGTTTAATGATATATATTTCCATTAAGAGAATTAAGTTGCTGAAGGTGTTTTAGCAGAAGATATCCTATTGCGTTGATCAAAATGATAATTTAATGACATAAATATGTCAGCTGACAAGATACTGGATGTTTTTAGCTCAAATTATTTTGATGCACTAGTAAACGATTAAGAAAAAAACTGTTTACAAACAAGAGATTACTGAGTGCACAAATCCAACTACAGGAATTTTACTATGAAATTCAAGGCTTTTTAGGGTCTTTTCATGTAAAAATATGGCCTAAAATCTTATGCCATTTAATTTCCAAATTCTCAAAATACAGAGATGTGGAGAGTGGATGGCTCTAAACTCACCATATACACACCAAACAACACTAAAATCTAACACTGGTCTGTTTTCCAAAAATCAAGAAATTAACTTGTAACAAATATTTCATATTCTTATATTTTCTTACAACAATTCATTTTTATGAAAATAGCTCCACAAAACCACCAAAATTAATATACAACCATAGTTTAATGATCATTTAGTCAAATCAAAATCTGAATTTGACCCTTTCAAGACACTTTTGTTAAATGTAAGGGTTTTAATGACCTTTTCATCAATTTTTGGGCTTTTTAAGAGAATCAATAGTCTTAAAAACCTTTTCAAGGCCTGTATGTCCCCTGCACAATATTTTCCACTGGATACAAACTATCCCTAATTTCTTGTGTACCAAAACCACTGAACTGTTTCAATATTCACAATAACCTATATATATTTAACACAACGACAACAATGGCTATTACTAACAACACAACCAAGAATATATGTGTATTTACCTGCGACCAGTACCGGCCTTCACCGCATCCTTGTTAAAGTTTGTGTTGGCCAGGGAGAAATCCTCAGCATTGGCACAAAGTAATTTGGGGAAGACAGACTGTCGCTCGTACCGGTCAATGTCGTCGTAAGTGTTGCCGTACATAAACCCGTTCATCAGCGTAGAGTGGGCATGTATGTCTATGTAGAAGTCCACTAGGACCTTCTGTAACATGTCAAGTAACAAACATCACTAGTACAGCTGTGTTACCAGTTAATGTACTCTAATATATATGTTTATTCTAGAAACAACACAAAACTCCATAGCCGCATCTTCAACAAGATTCTGCTTATTGACACTGATTCTCTCACTGTTAAACATTGTGGGAGTATATGGCTTGAATATTAATAATCTGATAAAAATTATCTTTTACCAATTCATTATGGTGAATTTCCTTGAACTTGAAAAGTTAACTCTAAACAAGAAAGCTAGATGTTTGAAGTAAGACCAAGACTGACCTGAGGGAACTCTAGATATTTTGAGGAACAATAACTTAATTGTAGCAAAGCAACAGAAGTTCCATACATCACCTCCCAGTCAATGTTATTCCTTTATAACACAAGGATTAAGGTCATGAAAGCGTCATGCATGCACATACAGACACATACATAACATCTAGTGAAGATGAATATACTTAATAATTTCATTGTTAACTAAAAGTTATTGACTGAACACAAGATTGTATGTAGACATTAAACTTTTTTGACCTGGACAAATGTCTCCTGATATTACATACATGTAAATCTGGAGATTAAGTTCATGATAGTGATAACCATAACTATGAAATTGTGATCCATATTCCGTACATACTCAAGTGTTGGACATTTTTGTTTGTTTGTTTGTGTTTTATGTCTGATTAACAGCTATGGTTAAGGACGTGCCAGGTTTTGGTGGTGGAGGAAAGCCGGGGTTCCCAGAGAAAAACCACCGACCTACGACCAGTAGCTGGTGCCTGCCCCCTGTAGGCCTCGAACCCGCGACCCAGTGGTGGAGGCCTCGTGGTAGCAGAATGTCAGACGCCTTAACCACTTGGCCACCTCAGCCCCTGTTTCACAACTGTTGAACAACTCTCAGAGCTGGACAAAAACTTAGACTTATTCAAGAACAGATAATGTATAAACATCATCCCCCCCCCCCCCCCCCCCCCCACACACACACACACACACACCTTATTTAATTGATGGAGACTGACTACTTCAGTCCTTTTGAATAACAATGAAGCCTTGACATATGTTTTATATTCTGTGGGTGACAGTTTGTTTGCTGTTAGTACCTCGTTCCTGTCGAGCTCCATGAGGACATTTTTTGTGGCGTACAATGTTGGGTGTGCCCAGGGCGAGGGTTCCAGCCAATGTCTGTTCAGGTCAAAACCCATCAACGAGCACCTAGAAAACATAGAAGTAAAGTAACAGACGGTACAATGTAAACACCTGTACAACAGAAACTCACTGACCTTTACAAATCAAATAAGTATTACACAAGTTGACTACTAAAAACACTGGTCCATGTTACAAAGTAAGACATCAGTACAGACTACAACAAGCGCCCAGAAGGCTGAACATTTAAGTTATCAGGGCAAATATTCTCATTGGCCTCAATCCCTGGACCCAAGGATGCTTCATAGCAAATCTTGTTGAGGTCAGCATATGATTGTGTTTTTTTTTATGCCTAGCAAGCATTAATCTGGTAATATGATGGGAATATTAATCATCTTAAATTTATGATCCAAGGACTAAGAATAGCTTTACACTACTGGTCTGGAAATCATGACCTGGCACCTCATGGAACTAAAGCAGACGATTCTAAAAGCTTTTTACAAATTAAATGTGAATTCTGATTTCCTCATTCTCCCTGTGTTTCTTCTTAAGCCTTCACAATATTTTCACAAAATCAAATATTGCAGAAATTTTAAATTACATGAATCTGTTCAAGTAATTACAAGCAAGTAATCAATAAGGTGAAAATTGGCTACCTCTCTAGGGAATATGTGTCAGACCCTAATCATACTCACCTGTAATTTCCAAGGTACACACCATCGGGATTCAACATCGGGACGATTTTAAACACAATATGTTCTCGTAAGACCTTTGCTATTGGATGATTGCTAATTAAAAAGTCAATCAACCCTGAAAAAAAACACATGAGGTTAATTAATTTCTGAAAATACAAATATCAGCCAAAGTTTAAGTGAGTAAACCTAACAGCAGGCTTAGATCAATACGTACAACCCCAGACACCATTCAAACTTCAATCAGCAAAATATAAATCCACATGATTTTTTCAAACCAATATAAAATTTAAACAAGTAAAAACCCACACAAGACTCTTAATTACAATCATGGTATCCAACATTTCTAACCAATGCTTTATATGTCTCATTCAATATCTCTCTAACCACTACCACATGTCTAACCAAAAACTTTAGTAGATTACAGGTTGGCAATACACATTTGACAACACATCCTATTTAGTTTTAGATCATTCCGATCAAAGCAGAACTGAGACAAACAACTTTATCAATACAGATAAATCATTCCGATCAAAGCAGAACTGAGACAAACAACTTTATCAATACAGATAAATCATTCCGATCAAAGCAGAACTGAGACAAACAACTTTATCAATACAGAAGTAAACCAAGTCCCCAGTAAATGATTCATTTCTTCACATTTCTCTTTCATATAGTTTTTGTCTGACTTTCTTCCACAGTTCAAACAAATTTAAAGAAGGGATGCCTGGACTCCAGGGGACTTTGAAAATTGGAAGTTACAAGTCAGGTTTTTTGGGGGTTTCTTTTTGTGTTGGTAGAAAAAACATGGTCTGGAAAAGACATCAAATTTATGATCTCTCAAATCTTACCCTAACCATCAATCTTTATCTAGGTCACAATGATTGAACAAAAAATAGTGAGAAAGCTATTCCAGTTCCATTACAGCCATCACTGTGTAGGATTATGACGAGGTTTGTATTGATCACTGGCACAAAGAGAACTTGTGTAATGTTAACACAGACATAGATTAAAGCATGTCGCTACTCTAGTTAGAAGGAAAAGTGTTGTGGGTTTTTTTTGATCTCAGTCATCTCATACCCTTTGGGACTAGATACAGAGCCAAGGGTCTTTCATATTGTGGAGAATCAATCATTGGATTTTTCAAATCAACAAAAAAAACACTGTTTATGTAGTTTAGATAAATATATATACTATGTATTTAGTGATGTAGCAGGAAAATTTGGTCGTGTTTTGGGTCATCTTGATGTGCTTATTTATGACCATGCTATACTATTAGCAAAATGGGAATCTATCAAACAATATTTTTCTGACTGATATTGATTGAATATCCTTTATTTGCATGTAACATTGATTTTGATTATGACATAGGTATCATTTGAAAGGATACATGTATAAATCTTATATCAGAACATCCAAATCAAAAGAACAAGGCTGTTATATCAATTAACTCTACCACTCCAATGCCATACTAGGTCTAAGGGATTCGTCAGTGGATTGGACCACTTCACGCTAACAACTCACGAGTGGATCTTCCTGTTTATGTAGTATCTACTCACTGTCACTTGTAACACCATATACTGATAGGACCCTCGAGCTTGCACTGACATACCCAGACAAACAAAAATATGGCAGCCCTAAAATAGCCATACCTTGACAAAATTCTGATACTGACAAACACTGACAAACAAACACTTACACTGACAAACCCTAACAGACAAAATACTGCCAGGTCAAACCCTGACAAACAAAACACTAACATTGACAAACCCTGACAGACAAATCACTAACACTAAATAATAACTATCAAAACCTGACAGACAAATCACTAACACTAAATAATAACTATCAAAACCTGACAGACAAAACACTTCCATAGACAAACTGGGTTTCTCCTGGGTGGGGACCCTAACGCTGACATACCCTGACAGAAAAAAGAGGATGGAGTTTCTCCTTGGTGGGGACCACAACACTGACATACCCTGACAGAAAAAAGAGGATGGAGTTTCTCCTTGGTGGGGACCACAACACTGACATACCCTGACAGACAAAAGAGGATGGAGTTTCTCCTTGGTGGGGACCCCAACACTGACATACCCTGACAGACAAAAGAGGATGGAGGTTCTCCTGGGTGGGGACACTAACACTGACATACCCCGACAGACAAAAGGGGAGGGAGATTTTCCTGGGTGGGGACCCTAACGCTGACATACCTTGACAGACGAAAGAGGAGGGAGTTTCTCCTGGGTGGGGACACTAACACTGACATACCCCGACAGACAAACGGGGAGGGAGTTTCTCCTGGGTGGGGACCCTACCACTGACATACCCCGACAGACAAAAGGGGCGGGAGATTTTCCTGGGTGGGGACCCTAACGCTGGCATACCCCGACAGAAAAAAGAGGAGGGAGTTTCTCCTTGGTGGGGACCACAACACTGACATACCCTGACAGAAAAAAGAGGATGGAGTTTCTCCTTGGTGGGGACCCCAACACTGACATACCCTGACAGAAAAAAGAGGATGGAGTTTCTCCTTGGTGGGGACCACAACACTGACATACCCTGACAGAAAAAAGAGGAGGGAGTTTCTCCTTGGTGGGGACCACAACACTGACATACCCTGACAGAAAAAAGAGGAGGGACTTTCTCCTGGGTGGGGACCCTAACACTGACATACCCTGACAGACAAAGGAGGAGGGAGTTTCTCCTGGGTGGCGACCTTAATGCTGACATACCCTGACAGAAAAAAGAGGAGGGACTTTCTCCTGGGTGGGGACCCTAACACTGACATACCCCGACAGACAAAAGGGGAGGGAGTTTTTCCTGGGTGGGGACCCTAACGCTGACATACCCCGACAGAAAAAAGAGGAGGGAGTTTCTCCTGGGTGGGGACACTAACACTGACATACCCCGACAGACAAAAGGGGAGGGAGTTTCTCCTGGGTGGGGACCCTAACGCTGACATACCTTGACAGACGAAAGAGGAGGGAGTTTCTCCTGGGTGGGGACCCTAACGCTGACATACTCTGACAGACAAAAGAGGAGGGAGTTTCTCCTGGGTGGGGACCCTAACGCTGACATACCCTGACAGACAAAAGAGGTGGGAGTTTCTCCTGGGTGGGGACCCTAATGCTGACATACTCTGACAGACAAAAGAGGAGGCAGTTTCTCCTGGTTGGGGACCCTAACACTGACATACCCTGACAGACAAAAGAAGAGGGAGTTTCTCCTGGGTGGGGACCCTAACACTGACATACTCTGACAGACAAAAGAGGAGGCAGTTTCTCCTGGTTGGGGACCCTAACACTGACATACCCTGACAGAAAAAAGAGGCGGGAGTTTCTCCTTGGTGGGGACCCTAACGCTGACATACCTTGACAGACAAAAGAGGATGGAGTTTCTCCTGGGTGGGGACCCTAACGCTGACATACCTTGACAGACAAAAGAGGAGGGAGTTTCTCCTGGGTGGGGACCCTAACACTAACATACCTTGACAGACGAAAGAGGAGGGAGTTTTTCCTGGTTGGGGACCCTAACACTGCCATACCCTGACAGACAAAAGAGGAGGGAGTTTCTCCTGGGTGGGGACCCTAATGCTGACATACCCTGACAGACAAAAGAGGAAGGAGTTTCTCCTGGGTGGGGACTCTAACACTGACATACCCTGACAGACAAAAGAGGAAGGAGTTTCTCCTGGGTGGACCCTGGCAGTGACAAACACAGTATGCTTGGTTTCGTCCATTTCTAGGTTATCTGGATGAGTGATGGTGATCATGTCCAGGCGACGTTGTTGCTGTAATGATAACAAGATTCAATATATAAAACGTCAGTGTAAGGGCTAGCAGTTCTATTAACTGGAATTAAATCACATAATAATACTGATGTCACACATTGAAATATTAGACATTTTATTAGATCTAGGCCCCTTGTAAATATTGTTACTCATCGATAAGGGGTTGGTTTTAATATCACTGAAGATCATATTATAAAGGATATCTGATAAGTTTTAGTATATTTTGTTTGTTAACAAAGTAAATATCAAATATATTGTTTCTTTCAACTATGTTTCATGTACTAGCAATGCATTAAATACAGGTTACACAACGAGTGGTTGTTGAATATGGTATTTATTTCACTCGAGTTAGTTAATTTTCAAAGTTACAAAAGAAACAAGCTTTAGCGAGTATCTTTCTGTAACTTTTGAAAATTAACTAATGAGCGTGAAACAAATACCATGCTCAACAATCACTAGTCGTGTGATCTGTTTCTACCACAATCTCAGTCGGAAACAGCTGGAGTGTGACCTGATTTGAATAACATACACACATGTGTTTGTTGACAAGGCTGGCGTAGTGATATGACCCATATGTAAAAAGTCACTCATTAATATTCAAAAATGACTTCATTTTTTTACAAATTTAATAATTGTCAAAATAAATGTTTTGGCAACAACTTCATGAAAAAATATAGTAGACGAACGTCTTTAAGTATTGGGAGTATGCAGTACTGCATTTATTATATAAATTAACCGCAGACTATATGCACGTATGCATATCATACAAAGTCTGCCTCCCGCCAAGTGATGAAGCTAACTAATCGCTATCAATGTCCAAAACAAAAGGCCTGGGACGTTTCTTCGTGATGGTTCTATGGTTGACGTTTATAGTGAAAGTTCAGCCAAAGTCAGACCCTCCAAATAGCAAAAACGGGACGTTGGGAGAAAGAAATATTTTCCGACACTGTGACAGATCATGTTTTGGTTTCACGACCTGGACACGCGACGGTGTGACGTCGAAACGATATCTAGCGTCTGTAGCAATTTTGCCTGAAACTAGCGATCAAATCTTTAAGTATCATCTTCTTTTCATATTGCCTGAATAACCCCCTTTTCCCCATTGCATAACCTCACAACGTCACCAACATTTGCCTGATGTTGACAGCAAACGATGTAAACAAAACAGCATGTGGCAAAAAGCGTGTGGAAAAAGTTGTCCTTGTCAAAGTTCATCTTCTCGACCAATCAAAACTCTGGAAGATCATATACCACGTTTGGTGTATAACTCATATTTATCTAACAGACTGCATGTTTATACAATGATCTGAGAATGAAATAACACAGCATATTGTGGTAGAATATTGGATATATACCTTGTATATAAATAAATGCTTATATCTCAGTTGATTAATTAATCTACATTCTACATTCCAATAAAACACCACTCGCAACCTAAAAACATTGCTTTATAACTTACAACTGTGAGACACAGCAGTTCCCTTGAGAAGAAGTCCATATTTTTCTTTTCCAAGTTGTCGAGGTAGTTCTGTAGTCGAGTGTAGGAGTACGGGTAGCAGTAGGCTAACTGATACACATCATCCTCACGGTCAAAACAGAACGAGAACGACATCACATAGTTTTTTCTGTGGTCAGGGCAGCGGTAATAATACACATGCTTGGCTGGTATTCTCACCCTACAATGACAATACCAGTGTCAAACCATGAATTGTAACTCTCATCACATACAAATTTATGTATTAATATAACTCTCATGATATACAAATATAAACAACAGTCAAACTAACAGCATTTACAATTCTAGGCACAAATAACAGTTAAACCGGCATCACATATAAACCTCACTAACCAACCACAAACAACACTGAACCAGTGTTCTTTATAACTGTCATTTTAAGTCATGTCAGGCTGATGTATACCACTTTCTACTTCACACAGAATAAATCATATTCAGTCTGAAAAATCATACAGAAAATATAACCCCCAAAATTTGTTAGTCCATCTGATAGTTAGTTAGATCTATAAGTTAATATTAACGTAACACGAATTAAACTATTTTTTTTCTGAAACAAGACTGCAAACAAAATTTTGACCTGCGAAATACAACCATAGTACATTGAACGTTAACTACTTGTATGAACCAGGTTTTGTTTCTAGTCATTAGTTGTTATAGTATGTTTTGGTGTTCAGTAAAACAGGAAACTTTCCACTCATATTTACAGAAAACTGTCCCATGTATGTAGGAACATAAGAAATTATCTATGTGTATTTACAGGGAACTTTCCATGTATGTAGGAACATAAGAAATTATCCATGTGTATTTACAGGGAACTTTCACTCATATTTTACAGAAAACTTTCCACGTATGTAGGAACATAAGAAATTATCCATGTGTATTTACAGGGAACTTTCACTCGTATTTTACAGAAAACTTTCCACGTATGTAGGAACATAAGAAATTATCCATGTGTATTTACAGGGAACTTTCACTCGTATTTTACAGAAAACTTTCCACGTATGTAGGAACATAAGAAATTATCCATGTGTATTTACAGGGAACTTTCACTCGTATTTTACAGAAAACTTTCCACGTATGTAGGAACATAAGAAATTATCCATGTGTATTTACAGGGAACTTTCACTCGTATTTTACAGAAAACTTTCCACGTATGTAGGAACATAAGAAATTATCCATGTGTATTTACAGGGAACTTTCACTCGTATTTTACAGAAAACTTTCCACGTATGTAGGAACATAAGAAATTATCCATGTGTATTTACAGGGAACTTTCACTCGTATTTTACAGAAAACTTTCCACGTATGTAGGAACATAAGAAATTATCCATGTGTATTTACAGGGAACTTTCACTCGTATTTTACAGAAAACTTTCCACGTATGTAGGAACATAAGAAATTATCCATGTGTATTTACAGGGAACTTTCACTCGTATTTTACAGAAAACTTTCCACGTATGTAGGAACATAAGAAATTATCCATGTGTATTTACAGGGAACTTTCACTCGTATTTTACAGAAAACTTTCCACGTATGTAGGAACATAAGAAATTATCCATGTGTATTTACAGGGAACTTTCACTCGTATTTTACAGAAAACTTTCCACGTATGTAGGAACATAAGAAATTATCCATGTGTATTTACAGGGAACTTTCACTCGTATTTTACAGAAAACTTTCCACGTATGTAGGAACATAAGAAATTATCCATGTGTATTTACAGGGAACTTTCACTCGTATTTTACAGAAAACTTTCCACGTATGTAGGAACATAAGAAATTATCCATGTGTATTTACAGGGAACTTTCACTCATATTTTACAGAAAACTTTCCACGTATGTAGGAACATAAGAAATTATCCATGTGTATTTACAGGGAACTTTCACTCGTATTTTACAGAAAACTTTCCACGTATGTAGGAACATAAGAAATTATCCATGTGTATTTACAGGGAACTTTCACTCGTATTTTACAGAAAACTTTCCACGTATGTAGGAACATAAGAAATTATCTATGTGTATTTACAGGAAACTTTCCATGTATGTAGGAACATAAGAAATTATCTATATGTGTATTTACAGGAAACTTTCACTCGTATTTTACAGAAAACTTTCCACGTATGTAGGAACATAAGAAATTATCTATGTGTATTTACAGGAAACTTTCCATGTATGTAGGAACATAAGAAATTATCTATTTGTGTATTTACAGGAAACTTTCACTCGTATTTTACAGAAAACTTTCCACGTATGTAGGAACATAAGAAATTATCCATGTGTATTTACAGGAAACTTTCCATGTATGTAGGAACATAAGAAATTATCTATGTGTATTTACAGGGAACTTTCACTCGTATTTTCCAGAAAACTTTCCACATATGTAGGAACATAAGAAATTATCTATGTGCATTTACAGGGAACTTTCAATATCTTTTGCAGGTAACTTTGTATGTATGAAACTTAAAATCATAATGAAAGTAGCCACACATATTTTCAATGACTAAATATGGAGCCATTTGGGTAGACAACAACAGCAAAGCTGCAGGCAAAAACATCAATAAGGACTCAAAAGGCCATAAAAACCTGTCAATTGTTTTAATGATTACTTAGCAGGAGGCAGGACCATTTTAGGAATTCAATACACTTCTATTTGGTGAATTACTGGGATCACAATGGGACAGCTCTAAACGTTTTTTTTCATTTCAGACAAAAAAGGTTCTGAATGTAACAGGTCATTCTACATTCAATTACTAACCCGCTAAAGAACCCTAGACATTCTGTGGTATAGGATGCTCAGACTACACCACTGACCCTGTAAAGAACCCTAGACATTCTGTGGTAAAGGATGCTCAGACTACACCACTGACCCTCTAAAGAACCCTAGACATTCTGTTGTATAGGATGCTCACACTACACGACTAACCCTCTAAAGAACCCTAGACATTCCGTTGTATAGGATGCTCACACTACACCACTAACCCTCTAAAGAACCCTAGACATTCTGTTGTATAGGATGCTCAGACTACACCACTGACCCTGTAAAGAACCCTAGACATTCTGTGGTATAGGATGCTCAGACTACACCACTAACCCTGTAAAGAACCCTAGACATTCTGTTGTATAGGATGCTAAGACTACACCACTGACCCTGTAAAGAACCCTAGACATTCTGTTGTATAGGATGCTCAGACTACACCACTGACCCGGTAAAATTTCATTCTGATCCTCTGTGGTTTTATAGAGGTCAGCAACTGACTATATAAACTACAAACACTGAAATTACCTGCACAGAAGTCTTACCATTTTGGCCGACTCGTTGACTTGACCATGGGTGACATACCATCTCTGTAGAGTGACTTAGTTTTACTAAAGTTGACAATATTAAAGATGACTCTCTGAAAAAGAAGAATACATTCAACTTTTCTAAATGTATTTGAAAACTATTATGCTACCTTCATTCATCCTAAAAAAACATTAACACTGAAGAAAATCAAAAAGAAAATCACTATTTGTCAATTCATGATATTTTACTATAATAATGAAAGCGATGGAACAAAATTTTATTACAATGATTTTTGTATACAGTTCATGGCACGTTATTTGTGAACAATTTTATAGGTATAACTAGTGATGGCGGTTGGTTTAAAACCATAATTGATAATCGGTTTGTATTCAAATGTAGTTAACCGAATTGACGGTTTATAATTTACTGGGACTGAATACCCGAATAGAGACAACACTCTGTTTACATCATACACAGAGTTGTGAAATATACATTAGGTTTCATTCTTTTATAATGAATGGATCGCAAGCAACATTTATGCACGAATATCTGATGTGGGGCCCTAAATGTAATTTACTTACCTGGTCTGACTTGACATTTTCCACTGTAAAATTGAACCATACTCTAAATCTTGGATTACAAGTATCGGGTCGTATAAACAGATCATATTCGTATTCTGTGATGTAGTCAACTCGTCCAAGGTTCCCTGGAAAACAATGCAATACAAAATGAGCCGTACTATCAGGAAATATTAGAAACTGTAGGAGTGTGTATTGTTCTATTGCAATTGCCTCATCAATGTTAAGCATACTCTTGTCATATTTAAACTACTCTCACCTATATATAGCTATTGCCAAGGAAGCATCTAATGATACAATGATTAGAATTTACTGAGATACGGTATTATTTTTTGTAACAAGTCAGTAATTCAAAACATCAGAAATGAAATAAAATTTCGTTGCTGTGGCTTTTAACATCCTTAAACAGAAATATTGAACAAACCTGAATCACACTTTAAGGCCAAACAAAAAATATTTGGTGTCCAACACATTTATACAGAAAACACATATATTTTTTTGTCTGGCCTAAGTATTCATATGCATGATATAGAAGTTAACTTCGAACAATTTAAAGATATGTGTGTTTTTTTAATAAAATATATGTTAAAGACAGTAAGTAACCTTTATTTGTGTACCATTAGTTTAACAGTTAGAAACATAACTGTATCTCTGTCATACCCAAGTCGTACCAAAAGGACTTACCAGGTAATGTCATTACCACATTTTCAAATATTTCTACTCATACTGTAGCATTCATGCGATGCATTTTAAATTGTAACCGACTTCCAAGTTACTGAGAACTTCTAAAAGTGGATCAAACGTTACTGAGGACTTCTGAGAGTGGATCAAACGTTACTGAGGACTTCTGAGAGTGGATCAAACATTACTGAGGACTTCTGAGAGTGGATCAAACATTACTGAGGACTTCTGAGAGTGGATCAAACATTACTGAGGACTTCTGAGAGTGGATCAAACATTACTGAGGACTTCTGAGAGTGGATCAAACATTACTGAGGACTTCTGAGAGTGGATCAAACATTACTGAGGACTTCTGAGAGTGGATCAAACATTGCTGAGAACTTCTGAGAGTGGATCAAACATTACTGAGGACTTCTGAGAGTGGATCAAACATTGCCACATTTTAGGACAGTCAACTGTATGTAGTGTCAGTTTCACAGATAATCATAATGTACAGGTTTTCACACTTTATCCTAATGTCACCATAAGGAATAACATAAAAAAAAAAAGGTTCACAAATGGATTTGATGATACCTCTGCAACTTGAAATCACAACTTGTCATCAACAGCTAAGCACCAAGCATACAGACCACTGATGTCACCCTAAGGAATATCTCCAGACTGATTCTGTTTCTGGTTTACATGAGGAATGACACCTAGTAACATTGACTATATTATGATTTTTTTTGCAGATGGCATGAAAATCTACTTAAGCAGATCAATTGCTGAGGACAAAATAGAACTTTAAACGGCAATCAAATATGAAGTGCCTGGATAGACAAATGGCTTATGAAACTGAACCTACAAAAATATTTTAACATACAGAAATATGAGATCAAAAGAGTTTGACCATTATGGTTTTGAATAAAATAGTTACCCAACATCTCAACTAAGGCAAAAAAGACTTGGGAGTACCCTTCATCAAAGTTAATGTATCAACAGACTCAAGAGAAACTGTGTGCGGGACATCGTAGTAACCTTCATCAAAGTTAACGTATCAACAGACTCAAGAGAAACTGTGTGCGGGACATCGTAGTACCCTTCATCAAAGTTAATGTATCAACAGACTCGAAAGAAACTGTGCAGGACATCGTAGTAACCTTCATCAAAGTTAATGTATCAACAGACTCAAGAGAAACTGTGTGCGGGACATCATATTTAGAACTTTCACATTCATAAACCAGTGCACAGTCCTCACTCTGTACAACATCCTACAAGTAGTACATACTCAGATCTCACCTTTAATGCTATTCTACTTATATTCACCCCTCTTAGAAAGGATGTTAAAACAGCAGAAAATATCCGAAGGAAAGCATCTGAAAGGATTATTGGCTTATCCTATCCCGACTGTATCAGACAACGCTGACTGCCAAAGCTGGAGTATAAATGTGACAGAGCTAGCATGGTACAGGTAAGTACAGAACAACATGAACGACAGGAATAAAAAATGCCTATTCACAGCATTAGGAATAATTTGTACAACAAACTTTATTGTATGAATACAACAGAAGCTATATATACCTAGTATTACTGAATGGTAAATTTAAGGAAGAGTGCAAAAGTGGTCTATGTAGATAGTGGGAACAATCTTTAAAAATAAACTTCATTCCCAATGGACTATAACTACAATTCTAAGTTTATCTGTTTGTATGTGATGCAAGTACACTGTATTTAGTGCTACTTTCAAACTCATTGTGAACTCTAGTGGATGCTGTGCACACACCAATGAAAATGTACCATTAATAAAAGAGAAATTTCTAGAGACATCAACACAAGCCTCTTTAGCTTGCTTTCCAGTGATATTACACCTATAAGAAAGTGCTTGACTTTATAATTTCAGCTTTTTAGTAGATGTGTACATTTATGTGTATGATTTAACTAAGAAAACCGAGTAGGAATGGGGTTAGTCCAAATTATTCTATGTATGTGTATGATTTAAGTAAGAAACCAAGTAGGAATAGGGTTTGTCCAAATTATTCTGACTATTTATTGACTTTTTTTATATCGGTCTGTCGTCGATTAACGTCAGAACTCCTGCCCTCTATAATATGAGGGAAATGAGCGACCGGCACCCGGGTCGCACTTCAAACTGATAGTTTAGAAACAAATCGTCACTTTCACACACATGTTGCACATGGATCGAAAGGTCTATTCTTTATGCACAAGATGAACATAAATTACATGCCTCAAACAACCAATACAATCACTAAAAACATATTTTTTCAAACTTACTCTATTTTACTCTAGTTTTTTGATAGCCCCGCCTTCTATTGCCACGTGACTAAAATCTCGCCGGCCTACGTCATAACGTTGGGAAATACGCGAGATCTCGTCAAGTCATGTGACATTGCTCATGCCCTAATTTCCATTAAAAACATGGGTTGGTATAGAAAACGTTGGAAAATACTGTTCATAATGATCTTTGAAACATGTTATTGATACCACCTAGTGCATAAAGAATAGATCTTTAGAATGGGGTAGATAATGGTATGGAGTGTTAGTTCGTTACCAAAAGCATATGAATACATATATCTATTTAATCTAATGGTTCAAATGTTTGATTTTACCACACTCAAAGCATGCATCAAATATCAAATGTCCTTTCTTTGGTCGACCATTGTAACCAGGTGGAACAACTGCAAACTTGTTGACATTTCCAACCACTGGTTCTTCAGTGCTGTCAGACTCGCTCCCTACAATGAGAAAAATCTTATATATTTCTGGCTTTTTTAATACACTTTAAGCTTTTTTTATTGAAAAGCAAACATTTAAATTCCAACGCTTTATATTGGAATCCATAGTAGAGTATTTATAAGTACTCAATATGTTCATCTAAATGGCTCAATTTTTTGACAGACGACTTGTAATAATCAGCATCATAATATCTGATAAAATATCGACGACCAGACCTGTCTGTTTATAGGTATATGCCTCAAAAAAGGAGATGTCTACTTTAGACATAGTATATTACATTATGTGTATAGTAACCCCCACCCCTCGTAATTAGAGGCAGATACCTGTGGTCTGTTTACGTGAACGTTGCTTTCAACAGGAAAAAGAATAATTCAAACAGAATCACTACATGTTTTGGATTCCATTTCAAGTGATGTGCTTTTATTGTATATGAACAAGGACAAATATTTATGTTGGTTTATGTTCACAGAAACTTGAAAAACGATCCTTTCACAGCCTTTCCAGCATTCGAAAAAATGCTGTGCAGCACACTTTACATTGACATTTTAGAAATCACAGTAAGAGTAGATTTTTCTAATTATCTTGTAATTAATGTTATAGATAAATGAAACCGATATTTCGTAGAAACACAGCAAAGATGTGCATGACCACAACATGGCATTTCGGTTCTAAGCAACTGTAAACAAACCCGAGTCTACTTTCTTGTCAGCCATGTTTGATATCCCACAATTCCTCAAATAACAAAACGTGACGTCACGGCTGAACAGAGTACCTGTCAGCTTCACGCGAAGAGACAATATTAACCTATTTTCTGTAACATTTAATCACAGAGATACAACAGTAACTAAAAATAAATAGCATGTTCATAGATGTAGTATGCTATAGATTAACAAGGACCTTGTCTATAACAGTTTCATAATTATTTGACAATCCTTCCCGCCACATGTTCCGCATGTTCCATACATTATCAGTAAATTATTCATACGCGACAAGAAATAATTCCATCTTAACATTATTTTTTGTAGTAATAGGTATGCGCATTGATTTGATAGGCTTTACAGTTGCATATGCAAATGTTTTAGAGCATTCTTAGAAGAGACATGCGCCTCAATTCTTGCTTTATGATAATTAGGTCATGACGTCGTTTTTAATTAAGTTTGATATATTCTTGCGTTTATTTTCGTTCTGCCACTGATGGTTGAGGATTAGGTTTGTGTTGTAGCGTCGGATATTTTCTGTTTATGATTTTATTGGGTTCTTGTGGATTTTTTAATCAATCGGAACAACAGATTTGCTAATCTCCAAAGAAATCTAACTGGAATTTGTGCTGTAAACCAGAAGTAGACAGTTTATGAAGGAATATCGCCATCACCTGATTCAGAAGCTGGGATAGTACCGATACCGTTCCGTTTAGTACTTGTTTAATGTTTCAAGAAAAAACGGTTTTGTGTCAGGACATACCATTTAAAGGTTGAAAAAAGGTGAGTTGATAATGTTTCGTTAATATGGTGTTGAGTCGTTTTAAACTAGACTATTAGCTCTGGTAGCTGTGTGTAGGTCGTATCAGAAGAGGCCGACGAGAAGATGGATGAAAATTATTGCATCCTTCCAGATTTCTAGTGTCAGTCTGGTTCACAATAAATATATCCTTCTGACTAGGAACATGGGCTAAAATAAACATAATATTAATAAAAGCTGTATTTTATAATTTTGTGTAGACTTTTGTATCGTATTATATTTGTGCGAAAATAGTCCTATCATCCAATTTCTCTAGCAGCCGACGTTTTATGAATGAACTGTCAGTCGGTCACTCGATTCCACATGCCACGCGCTACGGCTTAATGGCACGTGGCAAATAATGACCATGTGCTTGCTTATTCAACCATGTCCGTTCCCAAAAGAAAGCATGTAAGGTTACACATAAGATATCAGCATTTGATGTATGTCTTTCTTAAATTTTGCTACAAGGTAGATTTTAAAAGTTGAATGTTTTCTCCCTAGATCTTATTTAAATTTTTGTTTTCAAATTATCGGAAAAAAACATGTATCGCTATCTAATTCTTCATGTAGAAACATTCTACGTTATTTGTATCTAATGTATGCACAATAAAGTATTGGAGGAGGCCTAAATTTTCATAACTATCGGTCTACGAACGTTTACAAGATGTATTGCAGGTATAGTCTAAACCTACTTTGGGGCGTTAATGTAACCAAATTATCTATGCATTGCCGAGGGGACTCCCTTTTGTGTTCTAGTTGGAAACCTACCATCTGTCGTTCATGAATTCACTAACTTTGAATGAAGCTGGTAGGTCCTACGGTGATCTTTTGTTATTCTGATAGGCGATTGTCCTGTTCCGTTTCAAGGCATTTATAAATTGTGTAAACTGAAGGGGTGATTTCATGGCGTAATGGACTAACCCATCTGACAATTGATGAAAATTTATTTGGGAAATAGTGTCGGGTCGGTACATATTTCAGTGAATAGATGACCCAAGATAATCAAATATTTACAGCTTCTGTTCTCGTGTATGGGTAGTCCCTGGCTCGTGCCGCTAGAGCAGGGCACTCGCTGATTGGTTGATGGGAACATCTGGAGGTGGTGTCCTGCCGCAGAATATTTATCGAGGTCATGTGCTACTTGTCACATATGCGTTGCTGAGACCGGGACAGACAGTCTGTTGAATCAGCCAGTGTAGTAGATCACATTCTTTTGTTTAGTTTTTCGTTAGGTTTTCCTTTTTTTTTGTTTTTTGACAGATCTTAAACAAATGCAGGTATGTAATAACAATTTTGATTATTAATTTTCGTGATTTTTTTGCCATTTTTCTCTGGTGATTCAGTGTTTATACTGTGTAACTGCACTGTCTATTCTTTTTGTTTGTTATAGATTTTCCTGAAAACGGCTTAAACCAGATCACAAAAATTGACGACCAACAAAGAAAAAGCATCATGATCTCCTTCAACAACATGATGGCTCTGCAACAGCAGCAGAAACTAGTTAGTATTTCTTTATTAACAAATTTAGCTGTAAACTTATAGTCTTTGTTGATGTCAGTAGGATAACAAAGGGGTATTTGACAGTTGAGAAGGATGTAGGATTACAAAGCATCTTCTAGGCTTTTGTAATAAAAATTTGTTCTGTTTAAATTCATAGAATAATTTTCGGAATTTACATGAAAAGATATTTATGATATATAGTAAGTTTAAAAAATTCCCATGAGAAAATTTTAATTTTGTGATGAATAGGACATATCCATGATTTTATGAAAGAAAAGTATTGTCTTGTAATTAATTGTATGAAAATCTAGATAATTAAAATGTCCAGACAGTTGTGAACATACCAGTTATAGTACAATTAAGGTATTCATTTTTTTCTGGATTCTGTTTTAATTTGTGTTCAACTGTAGAGTACATGAGTTAAACTATGTATAGTAGTAATAAATGGAAGAATGGTTTGTTCAAACCACACAAAAGGAGCGTTGTATAGATATTGTGTGAACAAGTCAAAGAATTGAAATTTCTTGGATTAATTTTGCATGGTACACTAACAGTGTGCTTCAAAAATAAAATAAGTGTTAAAAAAAATATGCTGGAATGTTGCTGTCTGATTGGAAATTTTGCCAGGATTTCAATTCTTATCACAAGGATCTACAGAGGGAATATACTTGATTCACCAAAGCACTATACTGTGTCTCATCAAAAGTTGGATACCAGTGATTGTGTTTCATATATGCATTGATAAATGTTTAACTCCAACCTCTACATAAAATTGCCTTCTCATGAGGAAAGTCAATTAAGTTTTTGATTAAAATAATATGTTTCAATTTTGAAAGTGGCGAAACACATAGACTGTGTAATATATTTGAGTGTATTTCATTGTGCTTGACATGATGGGAGTGTATATTAGTTCAGCACAGGCCTCTCTGCCAACAGATGTTCATGCCTCCTTTCAACATGTTGTGGAATGATCTCATCTTTCTGTATTTGCTATTGAGGCTTTGCATTAGGTAGAGCTAAAACTGAAATGTGGTGATAAAGCCCTAACATACTCTAGTACGCCAAGTGGCATTACTGACATGAACTTTGAGTGTGGTTTCATATCTACCCCATGCCTAATAGCTTATTACCCATTTTTGTAAGTTACAAATCTTGCTCATAGAGATTCCCGGTGTGAATTTTATCTTTATACCGAGATTCAGAACATAAAATAAGAAAAAGATGTTCTGTATAAAGAAAATATGTATTTACCATAAAAAATGTCCTCACAAATGTTATTTACGCAAATTAATAGCGATAGCATATCATCGGATTTCTCTCAAATAGTTCTTTCCAACTAGCATCTCCAATGTACATTAACAATAGGATATTATTAATAACCAAGCTGTTATAATCTATTTGGAGAACAATAAAAAGTGAAGAAATCTATCAAGAACAATAGGTTAGTATTTAAATAAATCTTTTATTGAAATTGTGCGAATGGAGAAAAAGTATTGGACAAAAGTATTTATTCTGTTATTACTTTGGCAGATAACGCAGGCCTGTGAGATGAGTATGGACAACAATGCAGCTAACATTCAGATTCATCAAAATGGAGGAACTATTTCCCCGTCATCTACAGGCTCCCAAATGGATGACAACATTAGCAAGACCAACCTTATAGTCAACTATTTGCCTCAGACAATGACTCAGGAAGAAATCAGGGCGTTGTTTTCCAGTATTGGAGAAGTTGAAAGTTGCAAGTTGATTCGAGACAAACCCACAGGTTGGTAATTCCGTTTATTACTTGAAAATACTACTCGTCTAAATTATTTGAATCCTGTTGATCAGATCATTTATAAATATGAGTTTAGATAGAAATGGGTAAATTTGCAAAACGTCCTCACAACTGCTAAGGTCATATAAAGACACAAATTTGTATTCCATTGAAATTCAAACTATGAAGTATGTCCATCGTAGTATACCCAGAGATGTACAGCTTCATATTATTAAGAAAACTGGCCCATGGATAGATTTTGAAAAATTCTACAAACCTGCCATATATTTTGTCGATTTGTACTGGTATGAAATTTTTTCACTAGCCCCGAGTTAAAATTAACTAGCCCGGTATGTCAGACTAGTGACATGGTTAACTTCCTATGCCAGTCCAGGACATTAAATATTACTTTCCACCTTCACAGTCATTATTTATTAATCAGTAAGGACAATTTTCAGTAATTAAACAGTACTGAAGTCCCAATGAGATAAACATCAATGCTGATTTGTTGATGTCTACGAAAAGTACTTTGTACCATTGATAAAATTAGTGGACTCGTGTGTAATGGAAAGTGTTACACCATATAACAGTAAAACACAAGGTCACACCTGGAATAATCCCAACAGTGTCGTTGGTACAGGAATGGGCTAATTGTGTATTGGCTATAATCTCGCATGTTTACCAGCTTATGACAGAATATGAGGAAGACACAGTCCCAGAATGCCTGTAATGCTGAGCTTCATGTAGAATTATCACTGCTGTAGGCCTGGTGCATTACCTCCAGGCCACATGGAGTGCTGTTGTTATGGCAAAAATTCTGTACTAATTGCAACAGATGTATAGACATCTTACATGGGTCATTCAGCATTCTCTGCTGTATCTGCCACTGTAGGCCTGGTAGTGTGCCTGTTTTGTGTTTTAATTGTGTACCCACAGCAAAACAAAGGCTACACTATATATATAATAAATATGTTATATTTATAGCATCTGACATAGTCGACACATTCGTCACATAATGCCCTGATATTACACACTAAACACATGTAATTACAAATTCTAGCTAAGTGCTTCTTGATGACTATCAAAATATATTAGTTATATTAGTCATATTTGGGTTTTCTTTTGATGATGCCTGCATGCATTATTACTCTAGATTCATTTAATTAATATTTTGAACTCCCTTTGACTTTCTAAAGCATTGTAATTTTAATGAACATTAACGAAACTGAAGTCTCAATATTTTCTTTATTGAAATAAAAATTTGATTTCAATCTGTTGGATTGAGATCAGGAAAAAGCATAATTAAACAATACGGTTTGATGATTCTACTTTCATTGGCAATTTTTTGCTGGATAAAATCAATAAATCAATAAATAAGCAGCCATAAAGGATTTAATTTGCATTGATTTTGTTTTGAAACTAGACGCTCCCGGGTGGAGAAATATTTATAGAGCTATGTAATTATAGGAATTTTTTATTTATTTAAAGCATAATGTGATGGGTTAGTTTGTTGTCTTAGAACCTTGGCATTGTTAACGCTGATTGACCAGGTAGTAGGTTAGTCTGATGTACAGACAATAATGATTATTGATCATAAAAAGGCTATGTTTTACAGAGCATTGATGCATCAACTTCTAAACAAGAGTTGCTAAGGTGACTGCAAACACCAGGAGAAATCTATTATTGGGGAACATTCATAGAGGAATATTTAATATTGATGACTAGAGTACACAGTACAGTTAATTCTCGTTTAGCATAAACCAGGCTATTGATTTGTGGACATAATTCTATGGTTGTACTTGATCAGAACTATTTCCATTCTATGACTAAGTAAATTTTATTTTGTATTGGTTGCTATTTACTTCAGTTTTCGGCAAAATTTCAGTATTTTTGTACCTTTTGTATATTATTATCATCAGTTACTGTAACTGCCATATTTTTAAACCATTAAGGCTATTAGATGTTTTTGAGCTTGCTTACATTTTAGGGGTAAACGTTTATAATGCATGTATTATACAACATACCCTTGGGGACAAAGAAATTTGACATAAGGCCAAAAAAAAATATAGTGTGTTTAGGGTTGCATGCCATGTGATTATGACCCTACTATTGTATGTAAAACAATGAATTACATAAACAAGGTTCATTTGGAGGCAAATTATGCTCCATATGATGACATTTAGCGCCAACACGGAGCTGGAAGCCATTTTGAAAGGCAAGAAGGAACCTTCTAAAATTCTAAAATCAGCGGGTTTTTATCTTCTTCTTTTCTTTTTTTTTTTTCATCAAAAAGTTTTGTGTTCTATGATGCTAAATGGTGCATTATCAATAAATATGATGGTATGAATTTACCCTGAATGTCTTGAAACTCTATTGCCTATATAGTGTTCCCATTCACGCAAATTTTAAATAAATCACATACAGGTTTTTGACTGCCTTACGTGACCTGCACACGCAGAATTTTTTGTGTTTCGCATTCAAAATATTCTCAAAATAATTTTATATTTGACCTCGACGAAATGTTATCTTCAAAAGGCGAGAATCTAGTCGGAAGTCAAAAATGAAAGTTGTGGGGTGTTCCTGTTTTCTCGACATGTAGTCTTGCTCATGAAAACGCTTTAATATGTAAATCGTTATGGCCCACTTGCCTTTATGGTAAAGCCCTTAGATAACCCGGAAGAATTCACAGCGTCACACAAACAAAAAGTCGGAATACAGTTATTACAAAGAAATATTAAATCATCATCTCATCGCTTAATAGAAGGTACGACAAATTAACAAACATCAGCGCTGTTACGTTATCAGTGTATTAAATAACACTTGGTTAGCAAAAGGATAAATAAGTTAACGATCAACATAGGTGACATTTTACAGAATGGATCTTGATATGCAGTTATCCTTGCAATAATTTATTAATAAATAATTAATAAATATTATTAACAAAATATTGATCACAAAATGAAAACAAATGCTGAATATGATAATTCTCATTGTTTTTATTGTATTAATACACAATTTAAGACAACAAAAATCGGTATGTGGGTTTGTCCGCCTGTCTGTCACGCTTTGTTTCCGTGCTATAACTGCAACAAATGTTAACCGATTTTCTTCAAACTTGGTAACAGGGTTAAATGCCTTAAGAGCTTGACCAAGTTTGATGACCACTTTCAGCGAACTTTATTTAGGGGAGTTATGGTCCCTTGAATAATGAAAAACATCATTATCTGTCGTTTCTGTCAATTAATTCTCGCAAATATTATCTGATTGTCTTCAAACGTAGTAACAGGGTCTAACGCATTAAGGGCTCGGCCAAGTTTGACAACTAAAAACATCATTATCTGCAGTTTCCGCTTAATAACTCTAACAAATATTAGCCAAATTCCTTCCAACTTAATAACAATGTTTGTGTACCTCCATCTTTCCACCAATCTCGGGCACTCTTTGGTTTTCGTGTGATAATTGCTGTAGATATTGTGCAGATATTTCAACCAAATTTCGTATGCACATCAGACTCATGCTAAGTTTGCCAACCGATGTGATTTGTGCATATTTACGGATTATTAATATGGTATAAGGTTGTTTAAATTATGTCTCAACAGCACAATACTCTCATGTTTAAACCTTACCTCAATAATGTTTACCTACAATATGTCCTGCAAGCGGGGGATATAATATCCACGAATTTGCTTGTTTTTCAAAGTTTTGAGTTTAGATCATGACTTGATTGGTTCCCTGTTTTTATGGACACGTAATTATAATAGTGTATATTCCTTTTACCTTGTTGTCTTTGTTTTATTACCCTAATGCTGTTTCCCTCTATATAAATTATAATCTAATTAAAAAGTAAGGCCCAAAAAAAGTTGTTTTTCTTTTACTTGGTCGGGAAAAAACAAAGTCCCAATATTGAACACAGGATTATTTCTCATTTTTATGCTCGTTTGGCATTATTCATAGTCTGTACACTGATGGGGAGCTTTAGGTATGCTATTCATTTTACATAAAGCATAGCTGATATTATTAATAGTACATTAAGTCTTAAAATTAGTGAAATCTCATTTTGAATTCAGGCATCATTATACTTGCAGTATCAGAAAATCGCGGGAGGTGGGGATAGGGTCAGTTGGAACTTGAATATAAAGAAAAAATGGCAAAAAATCTAATGCCCCCCAAAAATGGAAAATATCAGAAAAAATCTGTTAACAACATCATGTTTCACTTAATATCACTTTTAATGACAAGTGATATACAAGAGACTGTACTGTAGTTCATGGTGTTCTGCAGAAATTGACCCTTTACTTTTAGTTGGTAGGGGTTGAGAGGTATCACAGCAGATACATTAAATATTAGACAGTGAGATACATTTCTTTACAAAAAAGAGAAGAACTACAAGAACCAAAAGTGGAGGGTAGCTTCATAGTTTTACTTCAGTCCTATAGTAATTACACATGTTACAATTATCTTTTATTATTACTTAACAGGACAAAGTTTAGGATATGGCTTTGTGAACTACAAGAATATCCAAGATGCTGATAAGGCTATAAACACGCTCAACGGTTTGAGGCTACAAAACAAGACTATCAAGGTAAGATTAGTATCCTACTAGCTTAGCCTTTGGGTAATGGTTCTTTTCATTTTTTACACATCTTTATTTAATTTCTGACATGCTAACCTTTGGAATGCAAGTCAGTACTGTATACAGGGATCTTCTTTTCGAATAATCAACATCTGTTACTCATTTTGGCTTGAGAGGAACGAGCTACCGTGAAAAACATTTTCGTTTGAATAGTTACTTTGTGATAAGCCGGTGTCGGTATTGAGCAATCCTTTGAAAAGTGTTGGATTTTTGTGTTATAACCTGATTTATTTATCAATACCACAACTTCTGTAATATGTTTAACTATGATACAGTCAAGAAGAGAACATCCATTTAAGGGGGGGGGGGGGATGTTAATTAATCTTGTATGTGCTATACAAAGTCGGTAATTTTTGGCATGATGGGGTATCTTTTGTTGAAATATTCATGTTGATGTTCCTTATATACACAAGACAGTAATTACAGGATTTCCTGCACAGGAAATTGCTATTTTCTTTTGTACTCTTATTGACTGGTATCCAACTTCTAAGTATGTAGATACTGATTTCATATGTACAAGAAATGGTGCATTATAGTTTTGTTTCTCAGCCCCTGCATCTAATTCCCCTTTGATGGTTACCATAACAATGCCCAGACTTGGCTCTGTGGAACCCTAACCTCCAAGTCCAATTCACTTCAAACAGTAGACCTGAATGTTCACTTGTATTTGTGCTTTTTCTCCCTTCCAAAATGTTTGCTTCACAAGACCCATATGCACATACTGTTTTGTTTGTATAGATTTTCCCTATTTGTTTAACCATGTCTATGCTGTTACAAATGTTTAAATACTTCTAACAACAATTGGATGATGCATGTGTGCAAATAAAAGGGGATGAGATGACTCAAGTTTGTCCAGGGAGATGCTGTTATGGAATACAATCTCGTGTCTTAACAAGTGATTTGTTGTCACTATAGGAATAATCCAAATAATACTTTATGGATGGCATGACAAGTTAAATGCATCTTGATGAGGCTACTGGGCTTTTTATGTGTCCAAGGCTTGGTGAAGGACTGTACACTCGGCCCATATCTGGGCGTGACAAGTGTCTCTGTCTTGGCAGTGGTGAAAGGGTGTGCATCTTGGCATAATTTTATTCTTTCTAATAACAATTTGTTTATTGTTGCTTTGATTTATCAGTTTCAGTTTCAGATTCAGATTTTCTTTGATACATATTTTTTTGGTCCTTCCCAAACATCTTTCCACAAATGAGGATCGGAAAGACTGAGCGTTTTACCATTAAGTGGATGAACAATTTTAGGGTTGAAATTGGGACTTGGGGAAGGGTCAACATTATCACCCCTCATATTGAGATATTATTTCCTTTTTGAGCAAGGAATAAGTGTTGCTGAAGAATGTGGTGATGGTGTTACAGAACTGGACAGTATAATCTTAACTGGGTCAAAATGAAACCAAACATGATGCGGTGTTACTGGGGTCAAACATTCTGGAATAACAGTTAACAGAAATATACTTAATGACAGTTCAGTACTCAAAATTCAATTTGTGGCTGTGATTTCCGGCATTCAGTTGGGTTCCGTTATAATTCACAACTGAGTTATATTCAGTACCACTCATATTCAGTACTACTCATTCTGATTGGCTGGCAGTTAAGTTAGTTATCCAATCACAGTGGCCTTTGTCATGACATAAAACTCTGAAAGGGATGTCAACAATTTGGGATTACTTTTGTTATCTGAATTCCAATGTTTTAACCAAAAGTTCTACCATAATGTGCTCTGGTTGTGTTCGATGACAGATAAGAAATAGAATATCTATCAACAAAAAATTATGGATTTGGGGGAAGTAAACCAAACTGAACCAAATTAAGTCTAAAAATGAAATGGCCCTAGTGGAAATGCTAAGCCAGATGATACAATGCTTCATGGGTAAAAATGCCAGAATCTGATTATGCAAGGTTACAGGGGTCAACATGCCAGAACCTGATTATGCAAGGTTAAAGGGGTCAAAATTCTATAACCAGATAATAATGCAAGGTTACAGGGTCAAAATGCTCTAAAACCAGACGATGCAGTTTTACAGACGGGGTGGGCCGGGAGATGTTATAATCCCAAGATGCAATGTTAATTAAAGGTACAGATGAAAAACTAAAACTAGAAGATGTATTATAACAATCAGAATTCCAGAATTAGTCGATTACTCTGGAGTACAAAAGGAAGGAAATGTGTAGAACTAAACAGTTCCAACTAAGTAGTATATGTTGTGTTTAGAATAGTGTATGGCGAAACTTGGGCAACTAAAAAAAAACTATACTTACATGAGTTTTAAAATATGTTTGGAATGTCACATAGGATAATCATATAGATCTCTTGTAGTCAGAACTAACCCGACTCTGAAAGCTGATATTACCAACCTGATAATATCCATGAAGTCGTGAAGTTGATGCATCTTTCTCTGCATTGTGAGAAAATTCTTCTCGAAGTTTATGCATCATAAAAAAAATGCTCTTTACGGGATGGGAGGAATGACGATGTCTTGAATAACTGGTTATATTGCAAATGCATTTTGAACTCGGTCCAATAATGTATATTGGAAGTAGTAGTTCCCACAGCGAAAACCTATGTTACCTTTCGTTGGCTTTTAGTTGTTCTGTATGACTCTCACTTGGTTTTGTGCCACAACGTTAAGCAGTTCTCCCACATCATTCCATAAGTCATCCATCCCTCTTTTTTATTTCACTTTCACTCCATCCAATTCCCCGACAACTTTGTTAGCAAATATAATACAGCTTCAATTTAACAGTGGACATTGGAGGATATTTTAAAAAAATGATACATTACAGACATTTTAATCTTTAGTTTTACCTTTATTTGATTTGTGTTTTTCTTCATTTTGTTTTGTTAATTTATTTCTATTTCAAATTTATTTATTAATTTCAGGTTTCATTAGCTCGGCCCAGCAGTGAAAGTATTAAAGGGGCTAACTTGTACATAAGTGGTTTGCCAAAGTCTTTGACTCAATTGGACTTGGAGAAACTATTTTCAGACTGTGGACAAATCATTACTTCAAGAATTCTTTATGACCAAAATACAGGTATTAAGAACTTACTAGTGCTCATATAGATAGGTCTCGAGGGTAATGTTTCATTGAGGGAATTAGACGTGAATACCTTAATGTAATGAAGCACTAACCTGAAACTGTACATGTGTTTTTATGTAGGTATCTCTGGCAAGGCCAAGTAGTGAAAGCATAAAGGGCGCAAACTTGTATATATGTGGGTTACCAAAGTCTATGACCCAACAGGATTTGGAGTTGTTCTTTTCACAGTGTGGAAGGATCATAACCTCTAGAATCCTGTATGATAACAACACAGGTTAGATCATATACAACGATACAAAGTGTTGTTCGTTTGCATGTCCATATAGCAAGTTCAAAATTTCCTATGCAGGGCTGATTTTGTATTTTCAGTTTAATTTGTAGAGTTTTTCAATCTTTGTTTAATTATATTAACCTTGGCATTTATACTTTGCTTCATTTCTAATTCTCTACCGTGATAACAATTCTCGTTTATTTTCTCAGCTTAAGAACAATGCATTTATTGATGCATGCCTTGCTTTCGAACAGGAAGAGCAATTTATGCATTTTACCGTGTTTTACAGTTCATGTATTACTACATTTGTATAATAAAGTATTTTCTTATCTTAATTATTTGCGTAAGTATAGAACAAATAAAATGTATGCAAGTGCTGTTAAGGACATGAACATACATTTCTACAATTTATACAGAAAAAATACCCAAATGCTTCAGTATCAAACTTTTAAAGTCAAGCTTTTTTCAACAGTTCCTGCATATATATTTTTGAATTTTCCAAACTTAATGAAGCAAATTTGAGAAGTCTTGAAAAGGGTTTCTGTTGGATTAAATATTTTTACATGGACATTTTTTCCAAAAATGAAAGGTGTTGGGTGGGATACGGTGAATTATTTTTCATTGTTTGTCGAGGCATTATTACAGTTAGAGATGGGTCATCCGGGAATGTATGTACACCATTCTGGACAGCAAATTGTGATCAGAAGCTGCTTCTGTTTGAAATCTGCACAATGTTTGATGGCTGTTTTAGGTCTTTAATTACTGCTGTACACAACTTTTGTAACAAAACAAAACAAAGTATACATATAAATATATTAGTTAAAAATTCTTCTCAATCCTGTAAAAGTGTTTGAATAATTATTTAGGAAATTCCTATATTAGGTGAAATGAAAATGTTCCTTTTTGTGCAATGTTATTTTAAAAAGAAGCTTAAGTTTGATATGCTTTAGGGCTTTGTTGGATCGTTGATATTGTTTAGTTAAACCATGAAGGCAGATAACCTGAACAAATTCCTTTCTCCTTTGAGCAGGTCTTTCCAAAGGGGTAGGGTTCATTAGGTTTGATCAGCGAATA
Organism: Mizuhopecten yessoensis; assembly: GCF_002113885.1. Classification (NCBI taxonomy): domain Eukaryota; kingdom Metazoa; phylum Mollusca; class Bivalvia; order Pectinida; family Pectinidae; genus Mizuhopecten; species Mizuhopecten yessoensis. The sequence continues at coordinate 15,151 of NW_018408785.1, read as the reverse complement.
GAAGCCGAGAGAGCAATACAGAAACTCAATGGGTCGATACCTGATGGAGCAGCGGAGCCCATCACAGTTAAATTTGCCAACTCTCCAAGTTCTAACAAAACGGCTACACTGGCCCCAATAACACTGGCACCATATCTACCCCAGACACGGAGATTACCGGTATTAGGACCAATCCACCACCCAGCCAGCAGAATCAGGTAAACCACCTCGTAATGTAGGGATGATCATATCCGACTATTTATACAGCACTTTGTAGAATAGGGGGTGCTTGCTGTCAGATTGGCATCATTTATTCTCCAGTATAAAACTTGCACATCATCAACTTTTCATGAGCTTTTTGCAGAAGTTTCAAATCTTTTTATCACGATTGGGTTCGATGATAAGAGACATATAGAAGCACTTTATTTTTATCTTTTTGAAGAAACATTTGTTCGCTCTTACAACTTAGGCAAGAAAAATACATTTTCTTGGTAGATCCATTCAGATTTATAGAGATATTGTACCAGATTGCCAGTATATACATTATTTTGACATTTTAACAAGTACAACTGGAAGGATTCTGTCACAAATCCAATTTTTGTGGTGGAAAACATTTGGCTCGATGCGAGATTGTGATGTAGAAGAGATGAGTGATAGAGGCCATTGTGGGACTGATAATGTCCTGTTGTCTGTTGATAGGTATTCTCCTCTGGACAGCCTGATTCCTACAGCTGCTGCCACAACAGTTTCTACGGCGGCCGCAGGAAATGCTCTCAGCGGTGCAGGTTGGTGTATATTTGTGTACAACTTAGCACCGGAAACAGAGGACAGTACATTGTGGCAATTATTTGGGCCATTTGGAGCAGTACAGAATGTGAAGGTCATCCGTGACTTCCAAACACAAAAATGCAAGGGGTTCGGCTTTGTTACCATGACGCAGTATGAAGAGGCTCTCATCGCCATTCAGAGTTTAAACGGGTTCGCACTGGGCAATCGCATCCTCCAAGTCTCCTTCAAAACCAACAGCAAAGGAAAGCCCTAAAGTTACTCAGGTGACGTTCAACTAGGAACCATCTAGTCATTTCTTATAAGTGCACTGCCATACTGTTCAGTATAGGTAGACTGTTCTGATTATACAAAGATGCCAAATCCAATATTGTATGTCTTTGTTATGGTTTTCATTGGAAAACTTTGAATCGCTGTTTAATTAACCAAAAATGAAAATTAAGTTTTCATTCTCTTTTAATTGAAATCCAAATGTCTTCAAATGAAGCAGAATGTATTTATTTCATTTTTTTTTTTTTTTTTTTTTTTTTTTTTTTTTTGGTATATAATCAATTGGTTAAATCATTTTATTTAGAGTGTATTTATCATAATAAATTATCAATCCTTTTCTTGTTTTATTGAATCAAGAGTATGTATTTTATTGTCTGTTTTAACTTAATATTTGTGAAGTTTCGTCTCAATTATATAATTTATTATTGTCTTGTATTATGCTTATTTTAGAATTAGTTGGCCCTAGGCCTGTTCACATAAAACCAATGTTGATATACTTTGATGTACATGTAAAGTGTATACGGTGTTTAGTTTCCATATTTATTTGATCCGTTGTATTTGGGTCGTTTTATTGTGTTCTTGTACTGGTATTTGTTCTGTTGCCATTGTTTCGTTTGCTCACTGGAGTGTTTCTGTAGTCAGAATGTACAGCTGCTTGTCATTCTTTTACTGTATTTGTAGTTCTTTTCAGTTTCGGATTTCTCTCTTTTATTTATTTTTTTACAAGAAATTTCTCTACACTCGCTGTCGGATAGATTTAATATTGGCTTTTTGGCCATGATCTCGTTTTAAAAAAGAACATAAGGCACTTTGGCCAGGAAGGTGGAGCACACTGAACAATAAATTTTGTCTTTTTGATAATAATGAACAAAACCAAATATTTTTAATGTATCGTCTTTACAACATATTTGAATCAAGTAGTATTTTTACATTTAGATTACAACTATACCTCCTCAACCTTAGGCTCAAAGATCCTTGTAAGCACGAAATCATAATTTTTCAACCTAGTTGAAATATTTAGTGATTTGTGCCCGTTCTAGATTCTTTTCCTTCTATTATCAGCACGAGTGTACAGAGATTTTTTAAGATTCAGGACCCTGAATCAATCATTCATAACTTTTGTTTGTCTGGATTCTGTTACTGGGAGTATTTATGATTTGATCGTTTGATTCTTGATTTCTGTTTCATTTTATTTTTACACCACAAGGAAATAACAGGTAGGTCCGGTTATTTCTTGTTTATTGATCACGATAATTAAACACCACATCATTTTACTGACTTTGAATTTTGTTTAATGGAACATTTGCTTCATTTGATAGCAACTTTTTGTAAGTTTGTTAACAAACCATACCTGAATGATATCTGCTGAAAGCCAAAACATGGCTTCAACCAAAATCAGAAAACCATGCATTGATGCCAAATTGATCTTCCAATTATTTTGTAAGGACAGAGCAGGGAGGGTTTTCGTCATGGTCACAATAATATATGTACATACTGTTAGTCTTGGCGATAGCATACAGATACAATACAGTGAGAGTTTTCATTAAGCCACTTGTATTTTATCTGGATATGTAACTTTATCAAGCGGGATGATCTCTTCATCCTTGAATCATGTGATATTATTGATTTAACATTGATACAGTTCAATACATTCCCACTACAATTATGACTTAAAAATTTCATAAACATTGAGAATTCCTTGACCAATAATCAACTGGCTCAACTACCCCTGGTGTATATATTAAAACCTGTTGGGGCTTTTAGATAAAACTGTTTTAACACGTTTGTATAAGGGAACAATGCTTTTGATTATAGCAAGACATGCCGCATTTTGTGATGACACGAGTTTCTGATTTATAAGGCTTTTTTATATCTTAAAAAGTTGACATATAGATATATGTTTGGAGACTTTATAACTCTTTTATTGGGAGAGTACACATTTTGGCTGTTTGTTTGTATGTCCGAGATTCTTTATATAGTGGTGTAAGTTGATAGTATATCTTTTATAACACTTTCAAGACAAAAATGCCATTGTGTATTACTGATGGACTTCCAAAACTTGTATTCAAGCAATTGAATGTTTACTGAAATATGCAAATTTATACATCAGCTCTCTTTCTTTAGTATACAGTCTTTGTCTAGAAATTGTGGTGTCCAAGAATCTTGTTTATATTGCATTTTAATCGAGCAATATAAAGTTCTGTTAAGAATTGTTTTTATAGGTAAGTGTATGCTGCGACGTGCAGCCAAGTTGTGGTAATCCGTGTGCCAAGCACAGTGTTGGATTGAAAACAGGAATGAGAACCGTAATACTCCCATTTGTATATTTGTTGCAATAATGACTTGTTTTTTGACAACAAAAGTTATGTATGCTTGACGTTTAAAACATTGAATATTATATCCCACCTTCAGAGTAATCTTCTTATTTGGTGAACTTTTTTTTTCTCTCAATTTTTACATTTAAGTGTTTCACATTTCTTATCTTTGACATTGAATTGAGATTTCTTGTTCATGTGTTTCTTGTTTGAAAATAGATTCTTCTTTAATCAAGTTATTGAATTATGATTCATTCCATTTTTGGGGTCAGCCTTTTGGTAGTGTCACTGTTAAGGTTGTTCGTGTTAACTATAGTTACTTAGTGGTCCCTTCTCCTCTATCAACTGATGATGATCAAAATGTATTTAATTGGAAGCAGAATACCTGACAATCAATTTCAACATTTTCCGTTAAATTTACCAGGGTAGAAGCTTTTTGGTTTTCTTTTTTAATCAGGAAGGACTGGTGAAATTGATACATTTCAAACTAACATTTTTATCATGCTTCTGTTTCTTTTTCGTTCAGTTCCCCAAATATTTTTGGTAAATACGCATGTTATAAATTTTTAATCATAAAACAAAATAGAATAATAGTGCTAACATTGTTGAATCATTAAAGAATATTTTTGTTTCAATGATATTGATATTCGCGTAAAATTTGCATGAAAATTCTTGTTATTTCAAGCAAATTTTTATAGAATTTTGTTACATACCAAAAAACCAAGAAAAACAGTTGCATCTTTGGAAGCCATGACCTCAGGTTGTGAGTGTTTGTTCGACGTCTTCCCTTACTGAATTTAGGTTTCTGACCTAGTGACAACACTGTATTGAAAGGAGGGCATGGGATAGTGACTGGAGTGAAACTCACATTTGATCAATATTTGATGGCGGGTCCTCCGAAATGTTCATAAGTATCCATTGTATAGGACATTACCCACGGTTTGTTTGTTATTGATTGCTCCATTTTATAAATGCGAATAAATTAACATAGCATTAAATGCTAATGGTCATAATAAAAATTCATGAGGGTATTTATAGAAAGATGATTTATTTCTTATCTCATCAAATGAGAGGTTGAGTTGATTGATTTACTGAGTTTTTAAGTAGAATATTTTAATTGATTATTACTATTTTTTAAATGAAATTTAAATTCAAGAATAACATAATTTTAAGATACCTATATATTTTTTTTCTCCCAAGCCATCAACTCTTCAAGATCAAGCTTGTGGGTGGGTGTTCTTATTGGAGGCGAGAAGTGGTTGAACATTCAAAATATTGTGTGTTGGAAGGACCTAGTTGGGATGGTTAGACAAGGCTTCAGAAGCAAGTGTTTATATCAAAGTTGAATCAAAGGTTTTATGCCGCCTGCAAGTTGGGCCCAGATTAAATTATTGTATCATGACTGCTGAAGCTTACTGTCTCAACCAAGTCCTGGCATGGTGGAAAATGGTAACGGTTTAAAATAACTGGTAATAATCATTAAAAGAGGGCATATTTTGACCACATCAGGTTTTCTTTTTTTAGGTTTTAGTTCCTTTTTAACTCCAATTTGGCTGACCCATTTATTGCAATATTTTAACTCATTAAATACTAGTTATGATTACATTGCTTACTAGTGTGCTTATTAAACTACTGCTTTTGTATTGGTTAGTCTCGTCTTTACGTTAATTATTATGAGAATCAAATTGTAGTAAACATTATACAATTCGCCATTGTGATCGCCCACAGCAGGCTGGCTGTCCATGTTCAATTGTAGTTTTGGTTGTAACAGCAGTAATGAGTATTTGTACTTTTTATTACATGTGAAAACTAATAAAATCTGTTGCATATTATTGAATTATTGGGTAATCTTTTCTTCTCAGAAGTGGATCAAAACAGTATGACTATTGATACCGATTATTGCTGCCAATCTCATGCTTGTGAATGTTATTTTCTTCCCTTAAGTGGATGAAAACATAACGAGATCAATATTTATGATGCCGGTATAGTAGTGGAAATGTCATTAAGCAAATTGGCTAGCCCCATATATGGCAGGGCGCTCAGCTGAAGGTCCCGTGGACCAGAGACAGATGATGAAACACCTGGGGAGATATTGTTACCGGGACAGTTACTGGCGGTACAAAGGTCATCCGCGTACACAATTCTAATGCATCCATATAACAATTATTCTATAGAAGTCTGATGACGACGAGACAATCGGGAATATTGATCTCGGTCGGAGCGTATATGTCATTCTTACATTGGTTCGCTCGTCCCATGAAACCAAAATTGTTTGTGCCTGAATATAGCTGTTATTGCTGTTCTACCGTCGGTATCATTAGCCAGGTCCATCAGGGTTTCAACATCTATCCTGGGATGGCAGGATGATCAGTCCCCCACTCTCCGACAGTTGGCTCTACAAAAGGCGGGATGTTGTCTGCCTCATTCTCAACCTTCTGGGTCTTTGCAATGATGCAAAATCTGATTCCCAAACACACTACCGCAGGATTGTGCCTGTTATTTCGGTGTCAACATGGCTGTCGTCTACAGGTAGTGTCTATCATGTCCAGATGAAAATCGACACTGCATCCACATACTAGCTCGAGTTTCCACTAAGTCTGGTACTTACTTACTGCAGGAAAACAGGTAGCCAAAGAAATGTTTCGTTCAATCACAAGAGATCGAAGCTCCATCAATGAAGTGCCTACAGTAGAAGCAAAGCCTATATACGTTCAATGTAAACGAAGCCTCGTTCGCGTTGGACGTATAGCTGTAGGCCCCTCATTGATAAAATTCGAGCTCCCGCGTGATTCTTCATGGAATTTCGAAGCGGAAACTGACTGGCAGCTAGTGAATCATCAAAAGTATATTTTCACGACCTTTATCAAATCCCTCTAATAGGACTTAAGTCGATTGAATTCGCTGCTAAATTCCATGTAACCTAAATTTAGTGTTACAATTGTTGGCCTATCGTTGCTAGAAAGAGTTGGGTGCATGAAGGAATGCCATGTGTTGGCCTACCATCGATTTTTGTCAAAGACTTGCTTCATTAGCGTCAAGAACCGAGCTTTCACTTCAATAATAAATCAATGTCTTAGAATTTTTTTATTTTTTATTTTAGAGGTAAATACGATGTACCGAGATGGTGATTCGGGAAAAATATGATTGTTTAGTCGTTTATAACCATTCATCATATAGACGTTGTTAGGACAGTGATGGAACACCACCACCGGCAACGTGACCAGTGTACAAATGGCGCAATGGTGGATCGTGGATGTTCGTACCAACTGTCACCGTGGTCGATCTTCTTTCTTCTCACGATCCAAAATTGTCGTTCATGTCGCGGTCTCATTACAGATTATGTTTCAAGTTGATACAATCTCCCGAGGACGTTTGTACCTAACGTTGAACGCTAACGCACAATAGTAGCTCGTGATTTCATCGACGTCAATATTTGCTATACCAGTGATGTGCTATGTGTATCTGCATGTAGCATATTTGCTCTGAATTGTATCGGATTCCGCTCCACGTGAACATTCAGTCTATCGATTTTCCCCAATAAATATACAATAGCAAGACGGGACAAATTCCCGACAAAAATATGTTCATTTGCTATATTTATAACGGGATGTCGATGAGGCAACAGATGTTCGAGAAGCCTCGCTAATGTCGCCCTTTGTTTGGCGGCGCAGAACAGGTGACCACTACATACCTAATGTGTGGCTTTAGATTGTCTGGCATCTTGCGGACTGACAATGGTGGGTCGTGTAAATACGTACCACCCCACGGTATGCCACGAGTTACCGCTACGTACCACCGATCGATAAGTTGTACTCGCTTCTGTAGTAAACTTCAATTAGAAATTGATTTTTGGGGAACGACTGGACAGTTTACTAAGAAGATAGGGAAGGAAGTCGGTCCAATGCAGCATGTCGATAAAAAGAATGTGGTAATGGGCTCCAGGCATCGGTACTTTGCTTACTCACGGTACCGTAAATATCTCCCTCAAGACCCATTCTTTTCTAATAATACCGTTATTAACTCGCTTCTAACCCATCCCTTTACTGTATCGCTAATGTTTCGTTCCAAACCGATTCCTTATAAGTGGTACCGTAGATACCTCGCTCCAAACCAATTCCATACTGTATCGTTAACATCACCAAAGCGATTTTTTACTCGAGGTACCGTACATATCTGGCTCAAACCGATTCTTTGCTCACAGTACCGTTAATATCGTGTCCGTAAAGACATTCGTTCTCACTGTACCGTAAATATCTAGCTCTGAACCCATACCTTATAGTACTACCAAACTCTACTAATACGAATTCCATCGGAGTGACACCAAATTAATTCACTGCCATCTTATAAACTTGGCCATCAAACTCATTCTTTACTCACATTATTTCCATAAAACTCATCACTAACTATACAGCAAAACTCATTTCGTATGGTATAAACAGCTAGTCGCGTCTTTTATCTACTATACAACCAGGTGTATTTTTACCATCAAACTCAATATTTACGTAGAAAACCACAACACTCGTCCCTTAGTTATGGCACTGTTATCAAGCCTAAGCTCATTTATTACTTCAGGAACGAAAAATAATCTTGTCTTAACTGACGGTGCCGTCAAACTCTTTCCGATCGCAATGTACCACATATGTTGTTCTTAATACCTCTTAGCGTGCATAACCGTCAAAATTACCCTTAAACTAGAGAAACAAATCTGGTACCATGTCATGACCATCCTGAACCTGTACTCGACTGACTTACAAAGTTATAGAACTACTGACCACTGTTCCATGCTGAGTGTATAAGTACGAGGATGTCGTCTACACAAGAAAAAATATATACTATGGCAAAATATATATGTAGGAGTTCATCTGTCGATATGTGCCTTCCCCTCGAACTGACGTTATCTCTGCAGTATATGGAATTTACATGTAGTTTTCACCGATAGCAACAGGAATTCATGGGGGATGTATCGCTTTGAAATACTATCCCCGACTTATCCACGGACCGACCGGGGGGCCAGGGAGGAGAAGGTTGTGTCACGGTACGCATAGGCGTACACGTTCAGTAAAAGCTGTATAGTCGGCACGGTTCACTTAACTCATATTTACTACAGCATATGGTGCCCTATCGTGTCACTATCTTGCCCGGTATGTCACGGCTTGGTTTATGATAGAAACAAAAATCATCAGATGCTGCAATCTATGTTTCTATGGAAACCTCCATGCTTGTTTCGCGTTAACCATGATTTGTTTTAATATTTTACTGATTATCTGGGTTGGTGATATCTATCTATTACCGAATGTGTGTGTAGGACCACGGGCGGTGTATCTCTCTACTGTATTGTTACCCAACACGTACAGGAAAACACAGACAACACGCATAGGAAAACACAAACAACACGTACAGGAAATACAGACAACACGTATAGGAAAACATAGACAACACGTACAGGAATAAACAGACAACACGTACAGGAAAATACAGACAACACGTACAGGAAAACACAGACAACACGTGTAGGAAAACACAGACAACACGTACAGGAAAACACGAAAAACACGTACAGGAATAAACAGACAACACCTACAGGAAAATACAGACAACCAGTACAGGAATAAACAGTCGACACGTACAGGAACACATAGACAACCCGTACAGGAAAACACAGACAACATATACAGGAAATACAGACAACATGTACAGGAAATACAGACAACACTTACAGGAAAACACAGACAACACGTACAGGAAATACAGACAACACGTATAGGAAAACATAAACAACACGTACAGGAAAATACAGACAACATGTATAGGAAAACACGAACAACACGTACAGGAAAATACAGACAACATGTATAGGAAAACACAGACAACACGTACAGGAAAACAGACAACACGTACAGGAAAACACAAACAACACGTACAGGAAAATACAGACAACATGTATAGGAAAACACGAACAACACGTACAGGAAAATACAGACAACATGTATAGGAAAACACGAACAACACGTACAGGAAAACACGAACAACACGTACAGGAAAATACAGACAACACGTACAGGAAAAAAACAGACAACACGTTCAGACAAATACAGACAACACGTACAGGAAAATATAGACAACACGTGTAGGAAAACACAGACAACACGTACAGGAAAACACGAAAAACACGTACAGGAAAACACAGACAACACGTTCAGACAAATACAGACAACACGTACAGGAAAAAACGGACAACACGTACAGGAAAATACAGACAACATGTATAGGAAAACACGAACAACACGTACAGGAAAATACAGACAACACGTACAGAAAAACACAGTCAACACGTTCAGACAAATACAGACAACATGTATAGGAAAACACAGACAACACGTACAGGAATAAACAGACAACACGTACAGGAAAATACAGACAACACGTACAGGAAAACACAGACAACACGCACAGGAAAACACAAACAACACGTACAGGAAAATACAGACAACACGTACAGGAAAAAAACAGACAACACGTTCAGACAAATACAGACAACACGTACAGGAAAATACAGACAACACGTACAGGAAAACACAGACAACACGTACAGGAAAACACAAACAACACGTACAGGAAAATACAGACAACACGTACAGGAAAACACAGTCAACACGTTCAGACAAATACAGACAACATGTATAGGAAAACACAGACAACACGTAAAGGAATACACAGAGAACACGTACAGGAAAATACAGACAACCAGTACAGGAATAAACGGTCGATATGTATAGGAAAACACAGACAACACGTACAGGAAAACACAAACAACACGAACAGGAAAATACAGACAACATGTATAGGAAAACACAAACAACACGTACAGGAAATACAGACAACACGTATAGGAAAACACAGACAACACGTACAGGAAATACAGACAACATGTATAGGAAAACACAGACAACACGTAAAGGAATACACAGAGAACACGTACAGGAATACACAGTCAACACGTACATGACTACACAGACAACACGTACAGGAATAAACAGACAGCACGTACAGGAAAATACAGACAACCAGTACAGGAATAAACAGTCGACACGTACAGGAACACATAGACAACCCGTACAGGAGCACACAGACAACACGTACAGGAACACACTGACAACACGTACAGGAATACACAGTCAACACGTACACGAAAACACAGACAACACGTACAGGAAAACACAGTCAACACGTACAGTAAAACACAGACAACACGTAGAGGAATACACGGACAACACGTACAGGAAAACACAGACAACACGTACAGTAAAACACAGACAACACGTAGAGGAATACACGGACAACACGTACAGGAATACACAGACAACAGATATAGGAATACACAGACAACAGATATAGGAAAACACTCACATCATACACAGGAAAACACAACACGTAAAGGTAAACACAGACAACATGCACAGGAAAGCACTGACAACATGCACAGGAAAGCACAGACAACATTCACAGGGAAAACAACAGTCAACACATACAGGAATACACAGTACACACGCACAGGAAAAAAGAACACGAACATGAAAACACAGACAACACGTACAGAAATACACAGATAACATATGCAGGAATACAAAGACATCACATACATGAACAAAAGACATAACATACAGGATTACAAATACATCACATAAATGATATACAGACAACATGTACATGGACTCCACTCCGTATTCCGCCTAAAGACATACTTCACATGTATTACCTTTGGGGAAGGGAAACACGATTAATTGTTTCCCCGAGATTAATCACATTCCACGAGGACTAAGTCCGAGTGAAGCATGCTTAGTCGATGGGAAGCAAAGAATCGTGTTTCCCCACTGCAAGGAAAATAAATATGTTATCAAACTTAGATAGAACAATAACACAACAGGGAAGATGATTGTTGCTGTCGTCTGCTTCAATCACTCGAAACTCAGGTTTGGTACCTCTTGAATAATTTTTCCAGAGAGATTCCGAAAAAGGGAATACAGCCGAGAAAATGTTAGCTCGTTAGGGGAACATTACCTAAACTAAGATGTTCAGAGTAATTTTAACGTTTTATGGGTTTAGATCGGCTTTCGGTAAGAAATGTCAGCCCAATGATGAATACTCTGAACTCCTTAGTTTAGGTCCAAATATAGCTGTAACAAATGTTCAGGTCCCTGTGGTTACAACAACTTAACACTCGTCCAAACTGGAATCTCAACCTACGCTATAACTGTTGACGTCATACAATGAATTTTTTTATGCAATTTTCATTTCGATTTGTTTGTTTCCGTCGGACGACTTGTCAAGCTGAGAACAATAAGATACGGCTTATACTGTACACCTAATATCTGTTCCAACTACACTATGTAAATGATGGAATTTCCTGCTATAATATAAAGCACTCAAAAGAAATATTAATGTCTCATACTTGTCACATTGTGCTAACGTTACACAACCAGTTCCCGGTACACGCGTACTCGACAATACACAACTTGTTATCAGAACCAACTGGGCAATATCAGTGACCAAATGAAAAAAATAAATCTGTACAACACCAATAGTTTGAACCAAGGAAACAGAGGTATGGTTAAACTGTTGTTCTAGTAGCGAACGTGTATTTCTTTCCTTCGTGAGCTAACACACTACGACATGGATAGTCCAGACTGTTTTTAATCAAACTTACATAAAAAAAAAACTACGCCATAATTCGCTGAAGGATCGAAGCAATCACCAAATCACAAGGGAAGAAAACATGATATGTCACCCACGTGAATGAGGACGCATCATCAGTTGTACTTTTTATTACGTGTTTGAAGGAGTTTTATGGACGAAAAGTAGTTAGTCTAGCTGTATTACCAACGAAAGGTCAGAGTAACTTAGGCGTTTGAATACAACGAAAAACGTCTGTACCCTCTTCCTATTTCAACGAGTGTTAATCTTAACCAAATACCAGACAGCTATGAGCACCACACACGTTATACACTGATTTTAGTTTTCGAAGCCGACATGTACAGAGATAGTAATAGTAAACATTCTCCGAATTCCAAGAATGGTTTTACAAATCTAAACATCAGGAATGTAGTTTCCGGGGCGAAATAACTGTACATGATGTAGAAAAAACTGTGTCAATGTCAAGACCATCAGAACGAGGACTAGACAATTTTAACCCATTCACCCCTGAAGTCACATTTTAACCTTTACCAAACACGGATCATAAAGTATTTATTAAAAAAAAATATGGACAAGTAAACTCACACAATTAGGGTTGATTGAAAGGTAAGAGGACAAATCTTAGTTGTATGTGAGAAACGTAACCACTAATTGCATGTTTATTGAAGAACGGGTGTACCTGCCACGTGGCTGGTAAAGCTCGCCGACAGGTTTGATGAACAGGGATAGACTGATATATTACGCTGCATGATCAGACGAGGCGACTTATATCGCGGGCCCTAAGCAAACACTGTTGTAATCAGCAATCTCAATCCAATTCAATTCAAGTTTATTCCGGGGCCTTACGACCCATAGACATGCATAAATATAATACATAATATTACATACATATTTGGAGAGTGATCTCTCATGACATGCACACCGAACACAGAAAGTAACATATACATGTCTGTATACGATACACAAACAACATCCATCTGGGCCATCTTAGTGGAAGACTTAATATGTTGCCCTCATCGAAACACTTAGGATATATTTTATTTTTCTTACTTACAAATTATTTCTATTTGGCGGGGCCTCCTTATGCACGTCTGGTCAGTTCGTCGTCATAATCTCGGTTTTCCGTGATCATAATAATCGTATGAGATGACATGCTTCCGTGTTCAAGCCGTTACTAGGTGTGGTCTAATACCAGTGGACACCATCGGTTCATGATAGACCCATCAACAGTCATAATAATGTCACTTGACATCGACCTTATTCACGCGCAATATTCAACTTATGTATGGCGTATGTGAAGTTGAATCGATATACCTTTGACGCAGTGCATCCCAAGCTTGTGTGATACTCGGTACATGTATGAAATTATATCACTGCATTTTTTTAAGAACCACTGATATACGTACAATACTTTGAACTCGGCGTACGGGGTTGATATTGTTAATGGAATAAAAATCATCCGAAGTGTGAGACGTGTACAGGAAGTTATGACAATTTAGCTCCAAGGAGTTTTAAGATAAAGCGGTCTTGCTTTTGACCTTGAACTTGTATATGTGTTTAAAAGAAATTCCAAGGGCGACCAATGTGTGAAATTACAACACATGAGTATCAAGGAAGCAGATAGGAAGAATGAGAATGAAACATGCTAAATAGTTATGAATATATGTCGCCGAAAGTTCAACTTGACTTTAGTCTATTTAGGTTATAGTTCCTGACCAAGTGAAGTACGTGCAGACGTAATAATATTTAAAAAAGAAGATATCGCACGGAAACAAAATGTTTTACGGAATGTCATAATATAATTCGACCCTTCGCAGACAGGCGTACGTCACAATGAAAGTCACAGTGACCTAATTATGGTACACTGCGAAACTAGCAATCCTATACAATACATTCTAATTACTGCACTTAATGTAATACAGCATACACACCACCCCTCGGAGTGCTAACGTCCTACAGTACGATATAGATTCCAGCCCTCCAAACACCCTGGAGACCCCCGCGTATTTCCAGGCTACCGATTGAACTGACGTAGACGGTTAAATGCGGCACACACACTGTCACTGACAATCAGGCTTGCTTTTTATCCGTTCCGCAAATGACAACTCTACTGCAAACACGAAATGTGTTTTTTTTTAACTGAAATTAAAATGTCACGAACCATACCGTTGTATGTACCATATCTAGGATTGTAAAGGCGTTACGTAGAGAACGCAAAAACCTTCTTGATAGAAAATGGTCCCACAGCCATATAATTACACAATCATTACGGGCTTTTAATTGAATACACACCAAAACGAACACGAGTACAGAAGTTACCGTTTTATTCAGAAGAGAAGCGAGTCTGTAATTAATAAATAAGGAATTATTTCTCCCCGGTACATTGCATGCTGGGAAAGTTAATTGCGGAGACGTCAATGGAACGCTCGTACACTTGCACTGCTCTAGCAGGTTGAGGAAGGAAAGTGATTTTTTATTCTCGAAGAAAAGTAGGGCAATGAAATGTTAACTGATTCCAGCAGACCAACTCCTAGAGAACGGTTCTGGGGCGTCCCTAATTTTCACTGGTCTCCCGTTAGACCGCCTTTACGAGAAACTTTAATATCGCACTGACCGCTTGCGATCTCCTAGACATATCAAACGTCCCGGCAAAATTATAGCACAAATCAAGCACGCCCCAACGACATTGGATTGATAGAGCAATTCAAACGAATAAAGACGGAAATTAATTTTCCAATCGGATAAGTTGGAGCTAATTTGCTTTAAAAGATTGACCAAAGGACCATACATATCAGACGCTAAGTTGTAGCTATACGATAATAACAGGTTGCTACAGACACAGTTATTATGATATCAGTTATATACTACCTAACTTAAGAACGTAACTTTAATATCAAACTATTTTATATGCTATTGCTGTTAAATTATTTGGACGAAACAGTAACTGGTACGACAGGTTTGTTGATAGACTTGGATTTATCTTGTATTTGATGCACTAAAACGTTCATCGGTTATTTAACGGTGGATCGAATACCACTTCTAATTGAATGTGAGGGACTGTGTCCTGATTGAGTGTGAGAGACTGTGTCATAATTGAGTGTGAGGGACTG
>NW_018408784.1:788630-806408 GCF_002113885.1 Mizuhopecten yessoensis | reverse complement strand
ACATACTTTTTCTTGGCATCACATATTCTACTAATGGTTTCATTTATTTTTTTTCTATAATTTTCCCAGTGAAAAGCCGAATTGCTAGATTTTGCTTTCCGATGAGCCCTATTTCGTTGTCTTATATGTAGTCTAATATCATTAGTCATCCATTTCTTATCATTTGGTCTAATTGTTACATACTTAGTGGGTATAGATTCATTAATTAAGTGCTTTATTGTATCACATAAAATATTGTTAAATTCATTTGTATCATGTATATTGATAAGGTTTTCCCAATCTTTTTCTAAAATACATCTATTCATCTGATCATAATCTGCATCTTGATAAATAAGAATTTTCTTTCGATAGGTTTGTTTTTTAAAAACTGCATAGGAAATGTTAAATTGTATCAGAGAATGGTCACTACATATAGGAGGAAGCACAGATGCATTTTTAACTATATTTCTGTTGTTGGAAAAGACAATATCAATTGAAGTTGATGAAGTTGGAGTGATACGAGTGGGGTCTGTGATAAAATTAGAAAGATTAAATTTTGTTATTAGTCTACCAAGGTGCGAGTGGGGTTGAAGATTTAACATATTGATATTAATATCACCAGTGATCACTATATCTAAGTTAGTGTTCACAGCTTTTTCAATGACTGAATCTAAGATTTCCCAATATCTAACTGGTGATTCTGGTCTATATAGACAAGCCAGAAGAAACTTGTGCGACTCAATGTGAATTTCCACCCATATCATTTCAACTTCATCATGTTCAAGATCATGTCGTCTTTTGGTGAAAATGTTATTTTTGTGATAGATTAAGACCCCACCACCAGGACCAGTTTTTCTATCCAGCCTATAAAGATTTTCAGAGTAACATGGAATTATTAGTTCAGTATTAGGTATTTCAGGGGTGAGGTGTGTTTCGGTTAGGCAGATAATATCACTTTTATTTAATTCAGTTTCAACAATATCTGTCTTGTTTCTTAAGGATCTTATATTGAGATGAGAAATTTCTAGGTTACGCAGAGGACCTGGGTTTAACTCAATATCATTACAGCTGATTAATAAAATACTAGTCACATAGAGAAAAAAAAGTAAGTTTTTCAGATTGTGTGTATTCAGGGAACATTTATACACGATATGTACATAATAGTACACGGTTGAATTAGTCATACACCCCCTAGTGTTCCTACATGTCCCATCACGTGATATGCCTATTACTGTTTTAACCATTGTCATATATCGTTATAAAATACACTGTGACGTGAACGTGAAAAGGACACATGATATAGCGAGTACATAACGTTACATACAATAATTTGGAGGCTGGGCAAGCATAGATGTACAGTAACAGCACACGAAAAGACATTCGATTCGTAAACAAAACAATAGATAGAAACACATATATACATACAATATACAATGACATAATTACGTATAGACGACTCAGCCATTCAACATGGATATGGACCACGATGTCGTACACGGTACGTGTGTATTGTTATCTTAGAAGGTAATGTATACTAGCAATTCGATACAAACGATCTAATGACCACGATGTATAATTCCATCATAGTCACCAGACCGCTTTCACTCACTGATTGCCTACTATTGACTGGTTCGCTCAACTTATTTGGTACAATATGTAACGTTTACCAGATTTGGACCTATCAGTATCATTTCACTGTTTAAAACACATTTTAGCAAGAAATATGCCTGTATGAGTTAATTCAAGTATACCCTCAGCAATTGTTTGATAAGGACAGAGAACTAAATATAAGAAAAGTCTCTAATAAAGAGATAAAAATAATTTTGATTAAGACGAGAACGGAGCATACGAGTGAGCACGCCGATCACAACAAGCTGGTGGAATGCATTCACGTCGATTTCGCGATGATAAGAAAATGTATCATGTTGGAAATAAAAGAAATATTGACCTCAGGATATGCAGCGAGTAACATTGGTATACCAGATCTTTTGGGAGGTGGGTCGGGATATCCAGATAATTCGTCAAGACATGTGATTTGTGACTTTTCGCCGCTAGAACTACGTATAACGATACGTCCGTCCTTGGTCCAGGTCCCAGATATAAGTTTTTGAGATTTTAGATATCTAGCCTTGGAATATACTAGACTTCTAGCTTAAGTCATTGATATAGAGATTAGGCGAAGTGGGAGTGGTGTGTGTTGGGCTGGAGGGTGCATTTCCGGAATGGTCCGAGTTGGTTACAGACTCGACTTTATTGTTAAAGAGGACAAATCTGGCATCATACACTGCCGCTCTAGTTCTATAAGAGATAAATCTGACGTTAATGTCTCTTGGAAAGTTTTTGATATGAGGCCCAACACGATGGGTACGGCTGATGTCGTCCTGTGTGATCATAAGACCACCCAGGTGATTGTTGCACGCATCGATAATAAGTTGATCGGTGTCTTCGCCCTGTGATTCAGGAAATCCCCTAAATTTTAAGCAGTTCCGTCTAGAATATTGCTCAAGGTCATCTATTTTATTTTCGTATGATTCTATTTTGTGGTGTGATACCTAGCGTGTTCAGTAGAGCGTCTTTGAACATGGCGTTATCCATTAACTGGGACACCACTTCCTTTACTATCACAGGGTCTCGGAGTTCACCGATAGCCTGGACGCCTTTCTTAACTTTACCCGATAGTTCCACAGACATCTTGAGGTATACACAATGCTGTATATATCATATAAATATAAACGGTGAAGCTAGGTTAATGTAGTTGGTCTACACGGAAAGTTCAGTGGAAACAAAGGACACCGCGGGAAAACTGACCATTGTCCACTTCACTTTTATAAATACTCAGTACGACGTGGATACTCATACACATTATTTTGAACGGATTGCATGTTGTACAAGGGAGAGTTACTTATCTGTCATTTTTGAATGATTTTGCAATCCCACACAGTCCATTTATCCACGAAGAATAGCTTTATTTCCGCTGCCACTACACGTCAACCATATTTGCTTGACCACCGGAAGGCAATATAATTGAATATCCGCTGATTTTACATGAACTGCCATTGACTTTGTAACCCCCATTATTTAGACACAGAACAACAGATAGACTGACAGAACGATGCACAAACAGAATGCAAAAGCCAGTCAAAGAAAAATAAAGAAAAATGTATCCAAGGAATATACCCATACTATCAACATGATGGTTATTGTAGTAAGGGTCCTTGGTAAACAAAGCGTGTATTGCAATCACGTAATATATTCCAAGATCATAATTATCATGAGTAAGATGTAACACTGATGTATATTGGCAGTAAACAAAACAAAACTTATTGAACGATACATTTTATTAACATATATAGGTTGATTTAATCACATATATAGAAAAAGGCCAAATAAATACACTGCATCACGCTAGAGAGTTACAAGTCAATACAAGAATACTAGGGTATATATCTTATTCTCGCCTAGATTTTTACCATCAGCAGCCGTCATATTAGTATATGTATAAATATTTTACATATAATTTCAATTTACACCCAATTCAGTGTTTATTGTTTGATAATTGTTGTAAAATAAATAAAGTTTATGTTTTTATAATTAGGAAGAAATGTTTGTAAGTAAGCAGATAGTGTACCATTATATCATGAAGTTCAGTACAACCTAACAACATTTTTGTTATTGTGGGATACATGTACATCCAGTTTCGAAGCGACGATATAGATGTAATTAAGACTGATATGCTAGGGTATAGCTCATCAAACTGAATGATACATCAAGGATAATACTCCTTCCTCCTCAAGGATGCATCTTAGAGTTATTGAAATGTTAGCGCCATTAGTCGCAACAAGAAAATATCTTGAATATTTGAAACAATTTCGCATTTTTTTTAAGGTGGTCTGGTGGTGCAGTGGATAGCGCAACTACCTTCCACCTTGATGGCCGGGGTTTAGTTTCCCGAGGTATGAAGTCACTTGCACGATTAGGTTTTCTCCAGGTACTCTTTCTCCAGGTACTCTTTCATAACAAGACCCCTACGCTCTCTCAACCGGGCCAACAATAGCAATTAATAGTATAAGTTAGTTAACATTGTTCATAAGTGTTAGCAGTTTATCGTTTAAGTTTAAATATTGCATATTTTCCGACAAATTTAAGAATAAACAATATATAGATATTTTTACTTGTGGTCGAAATTGCAATTGAATAAAACTTGTATAAATAAGTGAAATTCGAATATCTAGTTTTTTTTCAAGAATTCAGTAGCAATATTTTAGTTTAAAATTGAAAATAAGATGATTTAATTTTGCTGGCTGTAGATGTTCCCAAAGCATTTCAAATTAGTAATAGGTTATATTTAATCTATTTGCAATACGTGTAAATGACATATAGTTATATTCAATGTAAACATGATTCAACAGACATCAAGAAACATAGGCTTTAAAGGACAATGAATGTGACATGGATTGGTATGTGATAGCTGACTGCGGAATATGCTTGTATTGTCCGTAGTTCGATAATGCTATTCTTCGAAACGAACAAAAATGTGTTCGATTATTTTAAACAATCTGATCAAATATTCATAACCATTTGTTTTTAAAATCATCTGTGTAGCCTGAATATGATTATTTTTTCTTGTTATGGAAATGATGTTTATTGCTCACCATCTCATCATGTCGCCATGCTTTATGACCTTTGCTTTCGCCATGAATACATGCGTAATACGGATTCTATACTAGGAAGATGCATTATTTGTATCCTTATGCTTTTATTACTTACACATTGTTTTGATGTCCCAGGAATTTAAAAATAAAACTCTGTGCCGCAACATAATATGTTGTACACACCTAGATCAAATTAGGTGGGCTATAGCTCTCGTCAACACATACATGCGCATAATGCGCTTTTTCAATCTAAAATATTAGATGGAGACACATATTTCTGAAATTGACCGTATAAAAAGATAACTTAATTGATGAAATAACTAATTAAATGTGCGTAGGAGGATTGGGGGAAAAAACCACAAAAGTAATATTTCCCTTATTCCGAACCTCTCCACAAAATGGGCAAGAAACACCTACCTCAATTATCTTTATAATTGCGGTAGGTAAGTGCGGTTAAATGTTTCTCCTCGATTATCGCCCGACTAAAACATTATTAATCGAGGAGAAACAAAAAATCATGTTTCCCTTCAACAAGGGCGGTAATTGAATAAAATACTATTAAAAAATCTAAAAAATAAACCATATCAAACTTAAACATCCGGGAAACCACAATGAGTGCGGATAAACTCTGGTAACTGAACTAAGTAGAGTACTTCCGAGCCTCTAATAACACTAATAATGTTTCATTGTATTTCAATGTATGTCTATTTATAAATTGCATTTTTCCATTTTCTCTGCGTTGTATAAACGATAAATTAAATTATTAATGATCTGTATGGTAATTATGAGTCTCGCTTCAGTTTCTTATGAAACAGTGTTTTCCTTCCAGGGTTTAGATAAAGATTAAGAATATTTAGATATGTTTACGTGTTTTGCTGCTAAAAACAATACAAATCATTTATATTTTGTTGTTGTATCATGCTGCGACATTTAACCTTTAAATTCATACTAAACTTTCACAATAAACATATGAGCCCTTGGAATTTGTGAAAAGTGTTATCTGCATACAGAATACGGGAGTGATTTACAAACGTTGTGACTCTCGCACATCTATGACCAGGTATTAAACAACGCGTAGCAGAATCGAATTATGGGTATGATTCGTCATTTCTTACATGTATTGCAACTAACTATACATACGCTTATAGCGTATTCTAATCGATTGTTATTTGTGTACAGACACATCACTGGTCAGTTTTATGAATGTGACAGGGTACCTACCGTACTTGTCACGCTACACAACCTTTTTAGAAGTCATATTTACCAATATTATAAATTATTTGTACATGTTTCTTCTAGAATGAGTTTGCCTGCCATGCTGAATTTCCTTTAAAAGTTCGTTTATGGACATGTTCTGTTGGAAGCAGCAAAAATAGCGACAGAAAGTGTTAATGCAATGTGTGCATGTGATCAAGGTTAGTATCAACGTACTACCCGTTCAAGTATGATCATATGCCGACATCATTTCCTTCTTTATTTCATAAAATAAAAATCTAGCTAGAACAAAAATGAGTGAAAACATTTTTGAATTACCTTTGTTTTTGGAATAGAGTTATTATGTCTATTGCTACTATACTTCCGAACACCACACAGAGAACTACGATACCCACACCACCTATTACCGTCGAGGATGTTCTTTCATCCCAGGCACTGGTAAGTTTTCGGACGTAATTCGACGTGGTTTTCTTCGGAACTGTCAGAGTTTTCTTTATATCATTTATGATCTCGAATAATTTTTCAGGGGAAGGAAGATTTGAATCGGAATATAATGGCGTTTTACAACAGGAACAGTTTAACAATGGTTCATTGGTATTTGAGTGTGTTTCGGTAAGGGTGACGTCACCAGCTGTACTTGATGACCCTTTGACATCACTTATACTACTTGTTGATGACGCTAACTGTTTTAGTGTTGAGGTTGTTTCCTTACTAGTGATATATCCTTCTGTTGTGGCGTCATGTGCATCGTTTTTTGAGACTGCTGTGTAAGTTGAGACACTAGCATCAGTGTTGACGTATTTTGACGTAAAAGTAGTGACGTCACTAGAAGCAGTGTTTCCTGTTGAAGTTGCCAGTGGTTCCGTCGAAGTCGTGTCTCGGAATTCTTCTGAAAATAATATAAGTTTGAATACTTTGACATCCCCTTGCGTTAAAAAGGCGTAACACGAAATACATTTAAGCAATATCACACTACAATATAGTTTTTCACTGGACGTCGTCGTCATCTGACTGCAAAAAACTGCAAGGTAACAAACGAGTTATTAGAAAATAAGTATGACAAAAGAAGTCTCTGACAGTTACTTTTTGAGTGTTACCTCAGTATCGGCCTCTTATAACCAACATGTTATTAAGGCATTTCAAAGAGTGGGGTGCAAGTTCTTTATCCTTTCAGCAACATACACCTATGCACATTCTTAATGGTAGACAGCAGAACAAGTGCCACCAAAATAAGGACATTGTATGAAAAACAAATATCCTGTCACACAATGTATATAATAACAGTTTGTGTGTGAACCACAAAATGTAAACTGCAACAATTAGTATGAAACATATAATGTACAAATGTTTCCATTAATATATGTACAAATGTTTCCATTTCAGAAGGCAAAATTTCAATTTTTGATTTTTTACATTTTCTTTACAATTTTTTACAATTCACTTAAATTTAAATAAACAATTTACCATCATCACCTTGTATGGTTGAGCTTTCTGCAATGGCTGTGGTCGAGTTGTATTCCTGGGGTCAAAAGAAAAAGAAAAAAGACATTATAATACCAACCCTTATTTCAATACCTTCGTTTCTTTGTATTGCGAAAATTAAGTATATATCTGTTGCAAATTCAAATATATTAACGTAATAAAGTAACTGTGTAACCTAAACATTTGGATGACATGAACACCGCTCAATTATTTAGCCTGATGTTTTGCACACTTAACCAGTGAACGCACTTTCACACTATCGCTGAGTTAATGACGTATTTGCACATGTCGTTTTCGCTTCTTGGCGATGGGTCGCTTGACTGCGCCAGTTGTTATCGACTTTGCAACTGTCGAGTCATTGTTTGGGAAAGCTGGTGAACAGAAAAACAGTTATTTTCTGTTGAAAGTGGTCGTAGAGCAATGCCCAGGCTAAATGGAAATGACCGCCTTCGCGCAATTGGAATGAGCCAGGATGGTATGCTCCATCACGCCGTTGTCACGCAATTTGGTGTCCACACTAACACTATGCAAGCTTCGTTGAAAAGATTACAACTACTTAGTATTGTCAGCGACCGATCACATGCAAGTCGTCCACGCTTGACGTCATGACAACAGGAGAATATTATCCGACTGGTGCACATCCGGAATCGCTTCAAAACGGCAAGCCTGAAAGCGCGGACCATTCCTGAATTGCGTGCCATCAGCCCCAGAACGTTAGGGAATCGATTACGTGAACGGCGTATCCTACCGTGACGTCCGGCTGTCCGTTCAGCTCTGCTAAGACGCCATCGTGTAGCACGTTTAGATTGGTGTAGAAGACATTTGTGATTTAATTGCCAAAACTGGGCGGGTATTCTGTTTACGGACGATTCCAGGGTCCTTATTCATGAAACCGTTCTCATGCTCAAGCATGGTTTCTATGCTCAAATCAACTTCCTTGTCACTCACTTAGATCAAAATGTCAAATGGAAACATTGAAAACAGTATTCGGCCTTTAGTCTCATCAATTTTTTTCCCCAAATCTTTGACAGAATATCATTTTATTATTAATTTACAGCCGAAACAAGAAATTAGGTTTGAGCACAAATCCATGCTTGAGTATGAGAACGGTTTCATGAATACGGACCCAGGTTTCACTTAGACAGAAGAAACGGCCGTTCAAGAGTCTATCGTCGCGTTAAAGAACGTTTTACTGACGCAAGTGTT
Source organism: Mizuhopecten yessoensis (assembly GCF_002113885.1). Lineage (NCBI taxonomy): Eukaryota > Metazoa > Mollusca > Bivalvia > Pectinida > Pectinidae > Mizuhopecten > Mizuhopecten yessoensis. The sequence goes on along the minus strand of NW_018408784.1, from coordinate 797,874 downwards.
GTGAAGCGACGTGCATTTGGCGGAAGCAGTGTCACGGACGAACACCTCTTGTGGTCATCGATGGCAATTTGAACGCCGTACGCTACCGTGACGAAAATATCCAGGCTTACGTCATCCCATCTGTGCAAGGACATCAACGTAACATTACGTTCCAGCAAAACAACGCTAGACCTCACGTCGCCCAGGTGGTAATATATTTTCTAGCGCAGCAGAACATCGCTGTGTTGCCTTGGCCTGCAGTCTCCCCCGACCTTGCACCAACCAAACACTTTTGGAATGAGATGGAACGTCGTTTACGTGCGCTGCCTAACCAGCCGGTGACGCATGCATCGACACAAATGATGTCCGTAATGGTTTTTGACCCCTCGTTTCCCTCCTCCCCAATACCAATGAGATGACGGTTGCTGTGACATTTAAAATGAATAGAGCGTTTACAAAATTCCTTAAGGATGTACACCTCAGAGAAGTCAAATAATTCCTGTATTAAACTTTTTTTCTTATATTTATTTTTGGAAAAAGGAGGTAATGGCATAGTAGAAAATGCAAAAAAAAAAATAGATGTCCGTGTTTTCGTTTATGTCAAAGATACCAATTTAACACAAAAGGTGATTTTAGGTGAACTTTCGGGTTTTGACCATTTGCAGAACAAATTCATACAATTTCTTCCAAGTGTGTTATCAGATATGTATGAATGTTTGTAGAATTGATAAAAATATTATTTTCTTTTAAATTATGGAAGTAAAATTTCTTAATCTTATTCATATTACTCAGAAATGCGATTTTAGTTACCCATACCCCTTATTTTTAATGAAAAAATGCACATTTCCTGTATTAAACTTTTTTTAGTATTCAATAAATCCAAAGAAAATGCGTTTCTCTTTCTAAAACAGCCACAAAAATGGGGGGGTCGGCGTGCTACTTTTTTTGTCCCATTATTATTTGTGTTATTTTTCACCTTTTTCAGGGTCAAAAATCAAAAGTGCTTCAGTTACCCTAATATGTAAAAAAAATACCAATAATATATAACTTTCCACTTTTTTGCATATTATTTTAATCATATTGAACATTATAAAGTTGTACAGCAAAATTGAACCTGCTACATTTAAAAATGGTGACACAATGACAATTTAAGTGATCAATCTAGTGTCAAAAAAGGTGAAATTTTGCCCTTTGAGAAGCGCAAGAAATTCACATAAATACACTTTTTCAAAATGGCCGCCAGATTGGTCATTTTTTTCAAATTCTTGAAAAAATGTTCTACACACAACAGACATCTAGTTTTTTGACATGTTTTTCAGATGAATGTTTGCTATTAAACCTATCATAATTTGTTCAATATTACAAAAACCCGTTACACCAGATCAAAACGAGACTTGAACGCGACCGAAACCTCAGAAGAGTACATCCTTAATAAAGAATGCTATAGGATCGTTTTATCGTTTTACCTCTTGAAATTATGTTTTTTCAGCATGATCGCCCAGTAATTTTTTCGCTAGTATATACAGTTGTGGGATCGCACAACGTTACACGATGTGCGGTGTGCGCACGATGTGTGCACGGTGTGTGAACGGTGTGTGCACGATAGGCGAACGATAAAAAACTGGACGATCATTGCTTGCGCACATCTGTGCGCACGATGGACGGACGTTGTGCGATAACAATCGTGGTTGGTGTAAATTGAGGAATGCCTTAACAATTTATACGGTTTCGTGTTTAAACATATAAACTTGATGTTTACGTATGTTCTAGCAACATCTATAAACTTATCTTTCTGTCTGTAAATTCTTATATTTAGAAATTGTGTTTTCTGTGATTTTAAACAAACTTAATCGACACATGTAAAATTACAGGTAAACATAACCACTTTGTACATGTACCTGGACCGTAGTTTTCTCCCCGCCTGGGGCGCTTACGTAACTCGTCGGGTAAGGCCGGGGGGGGGAAAATCCAGGTGAAGGGAAGCTATAGGGAAACGAATGCAAATAACAAATACTATTCATTGCGGTCAAACGGTATCGCATATCAGCTCTGTGTGTCAGGTACTGGTCAGGTAAAACTCCGGACACTCATCAAATTGTTATTTACCTGTTCTGTTACCTTGTAGCCAAACCCATTATTGACAGCCTAACGATCGCTATAATACTCTTTAACACGCATTGTGAAATTGTATAATCTTGATTATTGGGATGAGAAATTACAGATATATACACAGTGTACATTATCGCATACAAGCCTTCCGTATTTTTGTCATTCCGTAATTTTGATCTACAAATATTACCAAATCGCACATTTGTGCGGAGAGTAGCGCACAACGGGTCGAACGATTGCTAAATCGCACAGTTGTGCGCACCATGTGTGGACGATGTGCGGACGGTGTGTGAACGATGTTTTTGGTGCGGTCCCACAACTGTACAAGAACACCTATATATGTTTAATAATGTATGATTCAATTGTTAATTAATTCAATCAGTTAAAAAGAATATGGCAATAATTTTGAAAAGAGACAAAGTACTAATACTAAAGCTGACATTGCGTGCTAAGTACCTTCCAAGAAATATACGAAAGTATTTGCCCTTTTACAACAGAATCGCAAACAGTCTATCGATGATATTATCTGACGGTCCAAACACGGACTATTATAAAACTGTTTACGACAGGCATACAAAGCTCACACAATTACAAGTATTTACCATTTAAACATATTTGTATTTATATATATTTATGATTAAAAAAAGTCTCCTTTAGTAAGATTCAAACTTTTAACCATGCAATAGAGAATAATACCCGAGGACTGATATTGGTCACGGGTTGATACTGGGTGGGATATGGATAAAGACATGTTTTATTCTGTTTGTTACATACTTACTAATATAATACGGATATATTTACTACCTATGATCAATATTTTTTTAAAATATTGAAATATTCCAATACGGGTTTGCGGGCTGATACTGAGAGAGCTGATACGGGTTGAAGGGTGTGATACGGCGAGGGCTGATATGGGTTTAAGGGTGTAATACGGCGAGGGCTGATACGGGTTTTAGGGTGTGATACGGCGAGAGCTGATATGGGTTTTCACAATTGTGTCGTATCGCATATACAAACAATCTGTTTTATTAGTGAGTATGTAACAAATGCATTTTCGTCATCGAATACATTGCACTATTGCAAAATTCCGTGCAAGAAAACAAATAATGATAGTATTCACTCAAATTTTAACAGAAAATATGAATTTCTATTCATTTGAAAAAAGAAACATAATAACATATAATTGTTTTATTTGTAATATGTAGTGGTTTACCTGTGTTCCCTTTAAAGTAACGTTCCCGAGTCCAATTGTCAGTGCCATAATAGCCCAGTCCATTTCGCATATCACGTGTCCTCCAAAGGGTGACGTATGAGTCATTTCCAAAACCCCTGATTTCAGGTTAACTACCAACGATGTAGAATACAATGATTGTTCGATTTCTTTCCATGGGCTAAAGAAGTCCGTAACCTTGGATAAATTAAATGTATTGACATGAAGCGTCTCCATAACAAGTGTAATGGCACAGTACCCGAATCCTGGTGGAATGTATACAGTATATTTACTGACGTAGTGGTTGATGGGAGTAGGGAAGAACATCGCTGGATCACCATGGTTAACACCAACAGGAAAGTGAGCTATGAGGACCGGTTCATCTGATATGACATGGACTCGTTCACACGTCATGTTGAATAAATAGGTTTGATATTCAAGGACCTGGTGGTAAAGAACAGGTCCACATCCAATTATTGAAATGTTTGCGCCACTAGCTGCAGCCAAGAATTTAATATAATCGTGACCGTACTGTAGTAGATTCCGTCGAACGAGTACGTACTCGCACCCCCACGCAGCTATAGGAGGTACCATATCTGCCATGTAATCGCCTCCGTCGCCTACTCGAACTGAAGTTAAGGAACCGCCAGATAAAACAGAAAACAACTTTTCATTTGTTGACCTTATTTTCACCCCACTCGGATCAGACGTGGACTGGATTTGAAAAGTCTGTGATTTTTGTAAAGTTAAAGTCATTTCGTCATCGGGGCCAAACTCTTTTCCATCAAGTGCAATGGACGTAGCAAAATAATGAGGAAATATTATTTCAATAAATGCATTGTCCTCATCAGCAATAACAGTGAACTGACAAACACGGCTTCGGTCACAGTGTGTAATGATAATATACTCGGTACCAAGTTGTGAAGCCTTTCTTGCAATGTACATATCGGCACTATTCCACGCAAATGAAAGTCCTGATATTATAAGATCACTAACATTTGACTGGGTTAGAATGCCTTTGCCACTTTTGCCCGTTCCCGTTATTTGGAAGTCTGCCGTATCTAACTCTATGACGATGACATCATACGGAGGCACCAGTTCTTCCTTCGTTGTGAATGTAGCGACGTGAGGAGCAGAGATATTCACCAATACTTCTGTGTCTAATGGATTCACAATGTTGATGAAAATGTTCTTCTTTGTAACGGCGTTCTCAGAGAAGGTTAATGTTGTATCCAACGAGAGGGCTGTTGAACAATAACAACATATTTTTAAACTAAAATATATTTTACATGCAATGTATGTTCTAGTCTTGTCTATTTCAATGATTAGGTTCAAGGATCTTCGCTGGACAGTTACATATTTCCTTGTCAAAATGCATATCGGAGGTGTTTTTATTATTTTTAAAGCTATGATTTAACAAACATTAGTCTATAAAAGTCGGTCTTTGTTCAAGAAATTCTGTTCTTTAATACAAAATATACATCCCTGCTTGGTAGTACTTGCGTCAATATGGTTATTTTTAGTTGTTTTCAATGTCAAAATTGGTTGACAGGTTACTATTGGAAAACAAACAGACGTCATATACGTTTCAAGATGGCCACGTCACATATTCCCCGACGCTTTAATATGTGATCAGAAAGACCTAACACAAGAGAATCAATAAAAAATCAGGTAATCCTATCCTTTTTGAAATATTACACTTTGTTTGATATCCTCTCGTTAGGATTATAGTTTATTTCACCTTTAACCCAACGTATAAAAAAAAGAAAAAGAAAAAAAATCATTTTTACTCACCATTGCACAAACAACAACAAAGGAAAGTCAATATACTGAGCTGTATGGCCATGTTGGTTTTTGCTCCTGTTAATGAAACAAGCATTTCACACATGAATCATCAGTAACAAGTAATTATTCTTGATTTGCTTTGTAAGATGATGATTAACTACTATTTTGGTGATGTTTATTTAACGTGTGAATAAAATGAAAACAACTTTTATTATGACTACTCATAAATTCATAAAATCAACTGGAAGAATTATAAGATTAGAATTGAACTATATTAAAAGCTTACCATGTAATCCTCACTACCTTTCACAGCGGGATAAACTCCATCAGATACCTTATCATTATTTTAATGTCATTTTTTATCTACCGTACTCTGTGATGAAGGTGTACATGTACATGTAATAATAGCAAAGCTTGGTACGAACAGATAATATGGCTCTTGTTGAGATTAACTCGTAGATATTATCTGATCACTCGTTGTCAACAGTAACTTATATAAACAAAAAAACAGAAGGAAAATCAATCATGATACTGATATAAATTTCTTCGGAATTTCATTGATCAGTTGAAAGTCCTTTATTAAAAACGCTAGACTGTATGCATTGATTACCTGGCGCCCATCTTTTCAACACGTTCTCGATTTCCTCGCCTCAGAAACATGTAATAAGTTAACGTGTGAAACTTTAAATGAAATGAATGTATTGTCTATCCCAATCGAAAAAGAAAAAAAAATCCAGAATAAAATAATGTTCATCTTCCAATGCTGACCTACTCGTTTTGTTAATGAAAAAACAGTTTTTAATCTCAATAAAACGTCTAATTAGATAAGAAATACAAAGGTTTTAAGTAAAACCGTCAAACCAGAGAAAAAGATATTATTTAATTCCAATATTTGCCTCAACAAAGACTTTCGGTTTATTTGTGTTTTGCGTCCTATTAAAAGCTATGGTCATTTAAGGACGTGCAAGGTTATGGTGGTGGAGGAAAAACCACCGACCAACGGCCAGTACCTGGCGACTGCCCCACGTAGGCCTGGAACCCGCGATCCAGTGGTGGAGGGGCAGTGATAGCATAATGACAGACGCCTTAACCAATTGGCCGACGCGGAGAAGTGATTTTAAAGTGACATTCAGTATACTAATAAAAAGAAGCATGATTCTAGAATGTTTTTTTTTAAAGTTATGTCTCCTTCAGACCGCCTCATCCTGAAAACAAGCAATTTTAAACGGGAGGCGTAGAAGTAAGATCATATTAAGAGATCACCTGTTGCCCCTGATTTTAAGCAATATATTTTGTAACAAAATTATTTTTATTGGGAAATGTACTTTCTTCTTTTTCAGAAGGTTTTAAGACTTTGCTCTTAAAATGTTCCTACATTTAATTTTATATAAAACACTTCAATACATAAAAGAAGAATCAAATAAATGTAAAATAATAATAATAATGGAATACTCACTGTTATATTTCCAGAATAGTTGGGAAATATTCTTTCGTTACTTCTGTATGCCACTTTGTCTTCATCTGCTTCTATATTTCTAACATTATTTATTCAGAACTACGACTATAAATTTTTTAAGTGAACATGTGACGTGGAGCGAGATACACGTTAACTCGGCTTCATATCATTTTGATTCCCTGGATGACAACAACATTTTTCTAACTTAGGAATTGGACCGTGTATGCTTTCTCATGAATATTTATATATACTGGCTGTCCTGCTGGCAACGTATTCAGTGAGAAGAGAACATTAAGACGTCTCCACAAGCTCAAGCTTCCTACATGTATATCGATATTCAACAACAACAAACAATGTAGCAAGCTTGTAATGAGTCTTTCAAAGGAAAGTAGCTGGGAGAAGTCAGGAGGCTGAGGAGCGGGGCGAAAAGTGGGCAATTTGGCTATAATGCTTTAAGCGACTTCTTCTCTGGAACTAAGAGATGGATATCAACCATATTTAACTGGAAGCATCCCTAGATAGTGGAGATTCAAAATTGTACAAATGATGGGGCTGACACCCCATGGGGGCTGAAGGGGGGGGGCATAAGGGGGCAATTTGGCTATATATTGCTTTGAGCGATTTCTTCTTTGGAACTAAGAGATGGATATCAACCATATTTGACTGGAACCATCCCTAGGTGTTGGATATTAAAAATTATACAAATGGTGGGGCTGACACCCCAGAGAGCTGAGGGACGGGGCCAAAAGAGGGCAATTTGGCTATATTTCTTTTAGCGACTTCTTCTCTAGAACTAAAAAATTGATTTCAACCATATTTGACTTGAAGCATCCCTAGGTGTTGGATATTAAAATTTGTACAAATAGTGGGGCTGACCCCCCAGGGGGCTTTGGGGCGGGGCCAAAAGGGAGCAATTTGACTATATTGCTTTAAGCGACTTCTTCTCTGGAACTAAGAGATGGATATCAACCATATTTGACTGGAAGCATCCCTAGATAGTGGAGATTCAAAATTGTACAAATGATGGGGCTGACACCCCATGGGGGCTGAAGGGGGGGCATAAGGGGGCAATTTGGCTATGTATTGCTTTGAGCGACTTCTTCTTCGGAACTAAGAGATGGATATCAACCATATTTGACTGGAACCATCCCTAGGTGTTGGATATTAAAAATTGTACAAATGGTGGGGCTGACACCCCAGAGAGCTGAGGGGCGGGGCCAAAGGGAGCAATTTGGCTATATTTCTTTAAGCGACTTCTTCTCTGGAACTAAGAAATTGATTTCAAACATATTTGACTGGAAGCATCCCTAGGTGTTGGATATTAAAATTTGGACAAATAGTGGGGCTGACCCCCAGGGGGCTTAGGGGCGGGGCCAAAAGGGGGCAATTTGACTATTTTGCTTTAAGCGACTTCTTCTCTGGAACTAAGAGATGGATATCAACCATATTTGACTTGAAGCATCCCTAAGTGTTGGATATTAAAATTGTACAAATGGTTGTGCTGACCCCCCAGGGAGCTGAGTGGCGGGACCAAAAGGGGGCATTTTGGCTATATTACTTTAAGCGACTTCCTCTTTGGAACTAAGAGATGGATATCAACCTTATTTGACTGGAAGCAACCCTAAGTGGTGGGGATTCAAAATTGTACAAATGGTGGGGCTGACCCCTCAGGGAGCTGAGTGGCGGGACCAAAAGGGGGCAATTTGACTATATTGCTTTAAGCGACTTCTTCTCTGGAACTAAGAGATGGATATCAACCATATTTAACTGGAAGCATCCCTAGATAGTGGAGATTCATAATTGTACAAATAATGGGGCTGACCCCCCATGAGGGCTGAGGGGGACATAAGGGGGAAATTTGGCTATATATTGCTTTAAGCGACTTCTTCTCTGGAACTAAGAGATGGATATCAACCATATTTGACTGGAACCATCCCTAGGTGTTGGAAATGGTGGGGCTGACACCCCAGAGAGCTGAGGGGCGGGGCCAAAAGAAGGCAATTTGGCTATATTTCTTTAAGCGACTTCTTCTCTGAACTAAGAAATTGATTTCAACCATATTTGACTGGAAGCATCCCTAGGTGTTGGATATTAAAAATGGTACAAATAATGGGGCTGACCCCCCAGGGGGCTTAGGGGCGGGGCCAAAAGGGGGCAATTTGACTATATTGCTTTAAGCGACTTCTCTGCAACTAAGAGATGGATATCAACCATATTTGACTTGAAGCATCCCTAGCTGTTGGATATTAAAAATTGTACAAATGGTTGGGCTGATTTCACTCAACTTTGAACTTATCGTCTAAGTTTGTATATTGATCAATATATATTCAAGCAAGTTATCTTGTAAAGTGTGCACATCGACCAGGGTTGGCATGCTTCTTAATACGTGTGAATTTTATTCAAGCTTCAATTTTGCATCAGTCAGTGTATATTGTAACAGAACAATATTTATAAGGATGTTTACTTGCTGAAACTAAATTGTGGATAAGCAAGTGGATTACTGCTACCCATAAATTTACAAGTCTCTCAATAATTTTGAAAAACTTTTTAATATAGTGTTTTACATATTCACTGCAGTGAAAAGGTCTCTTCTTATGAAAAATGGAATTATTTTGAATCTGTGTTCCCAGGAACAAATAAGACAAAAAGCACTCTAATTCAATATGATACATTGTTGTATGTTTCAATATTGAATAAGATAAACA
>NW_018408784.1:618565-778668 GCF_002113885.1 Mizuhopecten yessoensis | reverse complement strand
CACGTGATATGCCTATTACTGTTTTAACCATTGTCATATATCGTTATAAAATACACTGTGACGTGAACGTGAAAAGGTCACATGATATAGCGAGTACATATAACGTTACATACAATAATTTGGAGGCTGGGCAAGCATAGATGTACATTAACAGCACACGAAAAGACATTCGATTCGTAAACAAAACAATAGATAGAAACACATATATACATACAATATACAATGACATAATTACGTATAGACGACTCAGCCATTCAACATGGATATGGACCACGATGTCGTACACGGTACGTGTGTATTGTTATCTTAGAAGGTAATGTATACTAGCAATTCGATACAAACGATCTAAAGACCACGATGTATAATTCCATCATAGTCACCAGACCGCTTTCACTCACTGATTGCCTACTATTGACTGGTTCGCTCAACTTATTTGGTACAATATGTAACGTTTACCAGATTTGGACCTATCAGTATCATTTCACTGTTTAAAACACATTTTAGCAAGAAATATGTCTGTATGAGTTAATTCAAGTATACCCTCAGCAATTGTTTGATAAGGACAGAGAACTAAATATAAGTAAAGTCTCTAATAAAGAGATAAAAAACATTTTGATTAAGACGAGAACGGAGCATACGAGTGAGCACGCCGATCACAACAAGCTGGTGGAATGCATTCACGTCGATTTCGCGATGATAAGAAAATGTATCATGTTGGAAATAAAAGAAATATTGACCTCAGGATATGCAGCGAGTAACATTGGTATACCAGATCTTTTGGGAGGTGGGTCGGGATATCCAGATAATTCGTCAAGACATGTGATTTGTGACTTTTCGCCGCTAGAACTACGTATAACGATACGTCCGTCCTTGGTCCAGGTCCCAGATATAAGTTTTTGAGATTTTAGATATCTAGCCTTGGAATATACTAGACTTCTAGCTTAAGTCATTGATATAGAGATTAGGCGAAGTGGGAGTGGTGTGTGTTGGGCTGGAGGGTGCATTTCCGGAATGGTCCGAGTTGGTTACAGACTCGACTTTATTGTTAAAGAGGACAAATCTGGCATCATACACTGCCGCTCTAGTTCTATAAGAGATAAATCTGACGTTAATGTCTCTTGGAAAGTTTTTGATATGAGGCCCAACACGATGGGTACGGCTGATGTCGTCCTGTGTGATCATAAGACCACCCAGGTGATTGTTGCACGCATCGATAATAAGTTGATCGGTGTCTTCGCCCTGTGATTCAGGAAATCCCCTAAATTTTAAGCAGTTCCGTCTAGAATATTGCTCAAGGTCATCTATTTTATTTTCGTATGATTCTATTTTGTGGTGTGATACCTAGCGTGTTCAGTAGAGCGTCTTTGAACATGGCGTTATCCATTAACTGGGACACCACTTCCTTTACTATCACAGGGTCTCGGAGTTCACTGATAGCCTGGACGCCTTTCTTAACTTTACCCGATAGTTCCACAGACATCTTGAGGTATACACAATACTGTATATATCATATAAATATAAACGGTGAAGCTAGGTTAATGTAGTTGGTCTACACGGAAAGTTCAGTGGAAACAAAGGACACCGCGGGAAAACTGACCATTGTCCACTTCACTTTTATAAATACTCAGTACGACGTGGATACTCATACACAATATTTTGAACGGATTGCATGTTGTACAAGGGAGAGTTACTTATCTGTCATTTTTGAATGATTTTGCAATCCCACACAGTCCATTTATCCACGAAGAATAGCTTTATTTCCGCTGCCACTACACGTCAACCATATTTGCTTGACCACCGGAAGGCAATATAATTGAATATCCGCTGATTTTACATGAACTGCCATTGACTTTGTAACCCCCATTATTTAGACACAGAACAACAGATAGACTGACAGAACGATGCACAAACAGAATGCAAAAGCCAGTCAAAGAAAAATAAAGAAAAATGTATCCAAGGAATATACCCATACTATCAACATGATGGTTATTGTAGTAAGGGTCCTTGGTAAACAAAGCGTGTATTGCAATCACGTAATATATTCCAAGATCATAATTATCATGAGTAAGATGTAACACTGATGTATATTGGCAGTAAACAAAACAAAACTTATTGAACGATACATTTTATTAACATATATAGGTTGATTTAATCACATATATAGAAAAAGGCCAAATAAATACACTGCATCACGCTAGAGAGTTACAAGTCAATACAAGAATACTAGGGTATATATCTTATTCTCGCCTAGATTTTTACCATCAGCAGCCGTTATATTAGTATATGTAGTATCTGACAACCCCACCCCCCTCCCCCCACCTCCACCAAAAAGAATAATGTGTATATATATATAGATTTACCGTCTATATTACTTCTTTGACCCATACATATATATAGATTTAGATGTACTTCTTTTTTATAAAATATATTAGGATATATATATTTTACATATAATTTCAATTTACACCCAATTCAGTGTTTATTATTTGATAATTGTTGTAAAATAAATAAAGTTTATGTTTTTATAATTAGGAAGAAATGTTTGTAAGTAAGCAGATAGTGTACCATTATATCATGCAGTTCAGTACGCCCTAACAACATTTTTGTTATTGTGGGATACATGTACATCCAGTTTCGAAGCGACGATATAGATGTAATTAAGACTGATATGCTAGGGTATAGCTCATCAAACTGAATGATACATCAAGGATAACACTCCTTCCTCCTCAAGGATGCATCTTAGAGTTATTGAAATGTTAGCGCCATTAGTCGCAGCAAGAAAATATCTTGAATATTTGAAACAATTTCGCAATTTTTTTAAGGTGGTCGGGTGGTGCAGTGGATAGCGCAACTGCCTTCCACCTTGATGGCCGGGATTTAGTTTCCCGAGGTATGAAGTCACTTGCACGATTAGGTTTTCTCCAGGTACTCTTTCATAACAAGACCCCTACGCGCTCTCAACCGGGCCAACAATAGCAATTAATAGTATAAGTTATTTAACATTGTTCATAAGTGTTAGCAGTTTATCGTTTAAGTTTAAATATTGCATATTTTCCGACAAATATAAGAATAAACAATATAAAGATATTTTTACTTGTGGTCGAAATTGCAATTGAATAAAACTTGTATAAATAAGTGAAATTCGAATATCTAGTTTTTTTTCAAGAATTCAGTAGCAATATTTTAGTTTAAAATTGTAAAAAAAAAAATATTTAATTTTGCTGGCCGTAGATGTTCCCAAAGCATTTCAAATTAGTAATAGGTTATATTTAATCTATTTGCAATACGTGTAAATGACATATAGTTATATTCAATGTAAACATGATTCAACAGACATCAAGAAACATAGGCTTTAAAGGACAATGAATGTGACATGGATTGGTATGTGATAGTTGACTGCGGAATATGCTTGTATTGTCCGTAGTTCGATAATGCTATTCTTCGAAACGAACAAAAATGTGTTCGATTCTTTTAAACAATCTGATCAAATATTCATAACCATTTGTTTTTAAAATCATCTGTGTAGCCTGAATATGATTCATTTTTCTTGTTATGGAAATGATGTTTGTTGCTCACCATCTCATCATGTCGCCATGCTTTATGACCTTTGCTTTCGACATGAATACATGGGTAATACGGATTCGATACTAGGAACATGCATTATTTGTATCCTTATGCTTTTATTACTTACACATTGTTTTGATGCCCCAGGAATTTAAAAATAAAACTCTGTGCCGCAACATAATATGTTGTACACACCTAGATCAAATTAGGTGGGCTAAAGCTCTCGTCAATACATACATGCGCATAATGCGCTTTTTCAATCTAAAAAATTAGATGGAGACACATATTTCTGAAATTGACCGTATAAAAAGATAACTCAATTGATGAAATAACTAATTAAATGTGCGTAGGAGGATTGGGGGAAAAACCCCACAAAAGTAATATTTCCCTTATTCCGAACCTCTCCACAAAATGGGCAAGAAACACCTACCTCAATTATCTTTATAATTGCGGTAGGTAAGTGCGGTTAAATGTTTCTCCTCGATAACCGCCCGAGTTGAACATTATTAATCGAGGAGAACCAATAAATCGTGTTTCCCTACAACAAGGGCGGTAATTCAATAAAATACTATTAAAAAATCTAAAAAAAGAAACATATCCAACTTGAACATCCGGCAAACCACAATGAGTGCGGATAAACTCTGGTAACCTAACTAAGTAGAGTACTTCCGAGCCTCTAATAACACTATTACTGGTTCTTTGTATTTCAATGTCTATTTATAAATTGCATTTTTCCATTTTCTCTGCGTTGTATAAACGATAAATTAAATTATAAAGGATCTGTATGGTAATTATGAGTCTAGCTTCAGTTTCTTATGAAACAGTGTTTTCCTTCCAGGGTTTAGATAAAGATTAAGAATATTTAGATATGTTTACGTGTTTTGCTGCTAAAAAAAATACAAAGCATTTATATATTGTTGTTGTATCATGCTGCGACATTTAACCTTTAAATTCATACTAAACTTTCACAATAAACATATGAACCCTTGGAATTTGTGAAAAGTGTTATCTGCATACAGAATACGGGAGTGATTTACAAACGTTGTGACTCTCGCACATCTATGACCAGGTATTAAACAACGCGTAGCAGAATCGAATTATGGGTATGATTCGTCATTTCTTACATGTATTACAACTAACTATACATACGCTTATAGCGTATTCTAATCGATTGTTATTTGTGTACAGACACATCACTGGTCAGTTTTATGAATGTGACAGGATACCTACCGTACTTTTCACGCTACACAACCTTTTTAGAAGTCATATTTACCAATATTATAAATTATTTGTACATGTTTCTCTAAAATGAGTTTGCCTGCCATGCTGAATTTCCTTTAAAATTTCGTTTATGGACATGTTCTGTTCGAAGCAGCAAAAATAGCGACAGAAAGTGTTAATGCAATGTGTGCATGTGATCAAGGTAAGTATCAACGTACTACCCTTTCAAGTATGATCATATGCCGACATCATTTCCTTCTTTATTTCACAAATAAAAATCTAGCTAGAACAAAAATGAGTGAAAACATTTTTGAATTACCTTTGTTTTTGGAATAGAGTTATTATGTCTATTGCTACTATACTTCCGAACACCACACAGAGAACTACGATACCCACACCACCTATTACCGTCGAGGATGTTCTTTCATCCCAGGCACTGGTAAGTTTTCGGACGTAATTCGACGTGGTTTTCTTCGGAACTGTCAGAGTTTTCTTTATATCATTTATGATCTCGAATAATTTTTCAGGGGAAGGAAGATTTGAATCGGAATATGATGGCGTTTTACAACAGGAACAGTGTAACAATGGTTCATTTGTATTTGAGTGTGTTTCAGTAAGGGTGACGTCACCAGCTGTACTTGACGACCCTTTGACATCCCTTATACTACTTGTTGATGACGCTAACTGTTGTAGTGTTGAGGTTGTTTCCTTACTAGTGATATATCCTTCTGTTGTGGCGTCATGTACATCGTTTTTTGAGACTGCTGTGTAAGTTGAGACACTGGCATCAGTGGTGACGTATTTTGACGTAAAAGTAGCGACATCACTAGAAGCAGTGTTTCCTGTTGTAGTTGCAAATGGTTCCGTCGAACTCGTGTCTCGGAATGCTTCTGAAAATATATTATTGTGATAAAGACTGTTTAATGTAAGTTTTAATACTTTGACATGAAGCCCTTGTGTTAAAAAGGCGTAAAACGAAATACATTTAAGCAATATCACACTACAACATAGTTTTTCACTGGACGTCGTCGTCATCTGACTGCCAAAAAAACTGCAAGGTAACAAACGAGTTATTAGAAAATAAGTATGACAAAAGAAGTCTCTGACAGTTACTTTGTGAGTGTTACCTCAGTATCGGCCTCTTATAACCAACATGTTATAAAGGCATTTCAAAGTGTGGGGTGCGAGCTCTTAATCCTTTCAGCAACATACACCTATGCACATTCTTAATGGTAGACAGCAGAACAAATGCAATCAAAATAAGGACATTGTATGAAAAACAAATATCCTGTCACACAATGTATATAATAACAGTTTGTGTGTGAACCACAAAATGTAAACTGCAACAATTATTATGAACCATATAATGTGCAAATGTTTCCATTTCAGAAGGCAAAATTACAATTTTTGAACTATTCACTTAAATTTGAATAAAAAAATTACCATCATCACCTTGTATGGTTGAACTTTCTGCAATGGCTGTGCTCGAGGTGTATTCCTGGGGGGAAAAGAAAAAAAAAGAAGACATTATAATACCTACCCTTATTTCAATACCTTCGTTTCTTTGTATTGCGAACATTAAGTATATATCTGTTGCAAATTCAAATTTGTTAACGTAATAAAGTAACTGTGTAACCTAAACATTTGGATGACATGAACACCGCTCAATTATTTAGCCTGATGTTTTGCACACTTAACCAGTGAGCGCACTGTCACACTATCGCTGAGTCAATGACGTATGTGCACATGTCGTTTTCGCTTCTTGGCGATGGGCCAGTTGTTATCGACTTTGCAACTGTCGAGTCAATGTTTGGTAAAGCTGGTGAACAGAAAAGCAGTTATTTTCTGTTGAAAGTGGTCGTAGAGCAATGCCCAGGCTAAATGAAAATGACCGCCTTCGCGCAATTGGAATGTTCCAGGATGGTATGCTCCATCACGCTGTTGTCACGCAATTCGGTGTCCGCATTAACACTATGCAAGCTTCGTTGAAAAGATTACAACTACTTGGTATTGTCAGCTACCGATCACATGCAAGCCGTCCACGCTTGACGTCACGACAACAGGAGAATATTATCCAACTGGTGCACATACGGAATCGCTTCAAAACGGCAAGCCTGAAAGCGCGGACCATTCCTGAATTGCGTGCCATCAGCCCCAAAACGTTAGGGAATCGATTACGTGAACGGCGTATCCTACCGTGACGTCCGGCTGTCCGTTCAGCTCTGCTAAGACGCCATCGTGTAGCACGTTTAGATTGGTGTAGAAGACATTTGTGATTTAATTGCCAAGACTGGGCGGGAATTCTGTTTACGGACGATTCCAGGGCCCTTATTCATGAAACCGTTCTCATGCTCAAGTATGGTTTCTGTGCTCAAAGCAACTTCCTTGTCACTCACATAAATCATGTCTAATGATCAAAAAGTCAAATGGAAACATTGAAAACAGTATTCGGCTTTAAGTCTCATCAATTTTTTATCCAAATCCTTTACAAAATAACATTTTATTTTGAATTTATAGCCGAAACAAGAAATTAGGTTTGAGCACAAATCCATGCTTGAGTATGAGAACGGTTTCATGAATACGGGCCCAGGTTTCACTTAGACAGCAGAAACAGTCGTTCAAGAGTCTATCGTCGCGTTGAAGAACGTTTTAATGACGCAAGTGTTGTGAAGCGACGTGCATTTGGCGGAAGCAGTGTCATGGTTTTGGATGGCATCACATCAACCGGACGAACACCTCTTGTGGTCATCGATGGCAATTTGAACGCAGTACGCTACCGTGACGAAAATATCCAGCCTTACGTCATCCCATTTGTGCAAGGACATCAACGTAACATTACGTTTCAGCAAAACAATGCTAGACCTCACGTCACCCAGGTGGTAATGGATTTTCTAGCGCAGCAGAACATCGCTGTGTTGCCTTGGCCTGCAGTCTCCCCCGACCTTTGCACCAAACAAACACTTTTGGAATGAGATGGAACGTCGTTTACGTGCGCTGCCTAACCAGCCGGTTACGTTGCCAGCGTTGGGTCAGACATTAGTCCAGATCTGGAACGGCATTACCCAGGTATTTTTCAACAATTTGGTCCCGTCACTGAGGAGACGGTGACAGGCATGCATCTACACAAAGGGTGGCCGTAATGGTTTTTGACCCCTCGTTTCCCTCCTCCCCAATACCAATGAGATGACGGTTGCTGTGACATTTAAAATGAATTGAGCGTTTGCAAAATTCCTTAATTAATAAAGAATGCTATCGGATCGTTTTATCGTTTTACCTCTTGAAATTATGTTTTTTCAGCATGATCGCCCAGTATTTTTTTCGCTAGTATATACAGTTGTGGGATCGCACAACGTTACACGATGTGCGGTGTGCGCACGATGTGTGCACGGTGTGTGAACAGTGTGTGCACGATGGGCGAACGATAAAAAGCTGGACGATCATTGTTTGCGCACATCTGTGCGCACGATGGACGGACGTTGTGCGATTACAATCTTGGTTGGTGTAAATTGAAGAATGCCTTAACAATTTATACGGTTTCGTGTTTAAACATATAAACTTGATGTTTACGTGTGTTTCTATATTCCAGCAACATCTATAAACTTATCTTTCTGTCTATACATTCTTATATTTAGAAATTGTGTTTTCTGTGATTTTAAACAAACTTAATCGACACATGTAAAATTACAACACAATCCCGTATACAGGTAAACATAACCACTTTGTACATGTACCTGGACCGTAGTTTTCTCCCCGCCTGGTGCGCTTACGTAACTCGTCGGGTAAGGCCGGGGTGTGAAAATCCAGGTGAAGGGAAGCTATAGGCAAACGAATGCAAATAACAAATACTATTCATTACGGTCAAACGGTATCGCATATCAGCTCTGTGTGTCAGGCACTGGTCAGGTAAAACTCCGGACACTCATCAAATTGTTATTTACCTGTTCTGTTACCTTGTAGCCAAACCCATTATTGACAGCCTAACGGTCGCTGTAATACTCTTTATCACGCATTGTGAAATTGTATAATCTTGATTTTTGGGATGAGAAATTACAGATATATACACAGTGTACATTATCCCATACAAGCCTTCCGTATTTTTGTCATTCCGTAATTTTGATCTACAAATGTTACCAAATCGCACATTTGTGCGGAGAGTAGCGCACAACGGGTCGAACGATTGCTAAATCGCACAGTTGTGCGCACCATGTATGGACGATGTGCGGACGGTGTGTGAACGATGTTTTTGGTGCGTTGTGCGGTCCCACAACTGTACACCTATATATGTTTAATAATGTATGATTCAATTGTTAATTAATTCAATCAGTTAAAAAGAATATGGCAATAATTTTGTAAAGAGACAAAGTACTAATACTAAAGCTGACATTGCGTGCTAAGTACCTTCCAAGAAATATACGAAAGTATTTGCCCTTTTACAACAGAATCGCAAGCAGTCTATCGATGATTTTATCTGACGGTTCAAACACGGACTGTTACAAAACTGTTTACGACAGGCATACAAAGCTCACACAATTACAAGTATTTACCATTTACACATATTTGTATTTATATATATATATAATTAAAAAAGTCTCCTTTAGTAGGATTCAAACTTTTAACCATGCAATAGATAGAGAATAATACATGCCTTTTTCCATATCACACCCAGTATCAACCCGATATTGGTCGAGGATTGATACTGGGTGTGATATGGAAAAAGGCGTGTTTTATTCTGTTTATTACATACTTACTAATAAAAACTACTATCTTATGATTTATTTTTTATTTTTGAAATATTGAAAAACGATTTATTTTCCAAACGGGGTGTGATATAGGTTTGCGGGCTGATACGGGTTTTGGGGTGTGATACCCTATGATCAATATTTTTTTGAAATATTGAAATATTCCAATACGGGTTTGCGGGCTGATACCGAGAGAGCTGATACGGGTTTAAGGGTGTGATACGGCGAGGGCTGATATGGGTTTTAGGGTGTGATACGGCGAGAGCTGATATGGGTTTTAACTAATGTGTCGTATCGCATATACAAACAATCTGTTTTATTAGTGAGTATGTAACAAATGCATTTTCGTCATCGAATACATTGCACTATTGCAAAATTCCGTGCAAGAAAACAAATAATGATAGTATTCACTCAAATTTTAACAGAAAATATGAATTTCTATTCATTTGAAAAAAGAAACATAATAACATATAATTGTTTTATTTGTAATATGTAGTGGTTTACCTGTGTTCCCTTTAAAGTAACGTTCCCGAGTCCAATTGTCAGTGCCATAATAGCCCAGTCCATTTCGCATATCACGTGTCCTCCAAAGGGTGACGTATGAGTCATTTCCAAAACCCCTGATTTCAGGTTATCTACCAACGATGTAGAATACAATGATTGTTCGATTTCTTTCCATGGGCTAAACAAGTCCGTAACCTTGGATAAATTAAATGTATTGACATGAAGCGTCTCCATAACAAGTGTAATGGCACAGTACCCGAATCCTGGTGGAATGTATACAGTATATTTACTGACGTAGTGGTTGATGGGAGTAGGGAAGAACATCGCTGGATCACCATGGTTAACACCAACAGGAAAGTGAGCTATGAGTACCGGTTCATCTGATATGACATGGACTCGTTCACACGTCATGTTAAATAAATAGGTTTGATATTCAAGGATCTGGTGGTAAAGAACAGGTCCACATCCAATTATTGAAATGTTAGCGCCACTAGCTGAAGCCAAGAATTTAATATGATCGTGACCGTATTGCAGTAGATTCCGTCGAACGAGTAGGTACTCGCACCCCCATGCAGCTATAGGAGGTACCATATCTGCCATGTAATCGCGTCCGTCGCCTACTCGAACTGAAGTTAAGGAACTGCCAGATAAAACAGAAAACAACTTTTCATTTGTTGACCTTATTTTCACCCCACTCAGATCAGACGTGGACTGGATTTGAAAAGTCTGTGATTTTTGTAAAGTTAAAGTCATTTCGTCATCGGGGCCAAACTCTTTTCCATCAAGTACAATGGACGTAGCAAAATAATGAGGAAATATTATTTCAATAAATGCATTGTCCTCATCAGCAATAACAGTGAACTGACAAACACGGCTTCGGTCACAGTGTGTAATGATAATATACTCAGTACCAAGTTGTGAAGCCTTTCTTGCAATGTACATATCGGCACTATTCCACGCAAATGAAAGTCCTGATATTATAAGATCACTAACATTTGACTGGATTAGAATGCCTTTGCCACTTTTGCCCGTTCCCGTAATTTGGAAGTCTGCCGTATCTAACTCTATGACGATGACATCATACGGAGGCACCAGTTCTTCCTTCGGTGTGAATGTAGCGATGTGAGGAGCAGAGATATTCACCAATACTTCTGTGTCTAATGGATTCACAATGTTGATGAAAATGTTCTTCTTTGTAACGGCGTTCTCAGGGAAGGCTATTGTTGTATCCAACGAGAGGGCTGGTGAGCAATAACAACATATTTTTAAACTAAAATATATTTTACATGCAATGTATGTTCTAGTCTTGTCTATTTCAATGATAAGGTTCAAGGATCTTCGCTGGACAGTTACATATTTCCTTGTCAAAATGCATATCGGAGGTGTTTTTATTATTTTTAAAGCTATGATTTAACAAACATTAGTCTATAAAAGTCGGTCTTTGTTCAAGAAATTCTGTTCTTTAATACAAAATATACATCCCTGCTTGGTAGTACTTGCGTCAATATGGTTATTTTTAGTTGTTTTCAATGTCAAAATTGGTTGACAGGTTACTATTGGAAAACAAACAGACGTCATATACGTTTCAAGATGGCCACGTCACATATTCCCCGACGCTTTAATATATGATCAGAAATACCTAACACAAGAGAATCAATAAAAAATCAGGTAATCCTATCCGTTTTGAAATATTACACTTTGTTTGATATCCTCTCGTTAGGATTATAGTTTATTTCACCTTTAACCCAACGTATAAAAAAAAAGAAAAAAGAAAAAAATCATTTTTACTCACCATTGCACAAACAACAACAAAGGAAAATCAATATACTGAGCTGTATGGCCATGTTGGTTTTTGCTCCTGTTAATGAAACAAGCATTTCACACATGAATCATCAGTAACAAGTAATTATTCTTGATTTGCTTTGTAAGATGATGATTAACTACTATTTTGGTGATGTTTATTTAACGTGTGAATAAAATGAAAACAACTTTTATTATGACTACTCAAAAATTCATAAAATCAACTGGAAGAATTATAAGATTAGAATTGAACTATATTAAAAGCTTACCATGTAATCCCCGCTACCTTTCACAGCGGGATAAACTCCATCAGATACCTTATCATTATTTTAATGTCATTTTATATCTACAGTACTCTGTGAAGGTGTACAGGTACATGTAATAATAGCAAAGCTTGGTACGAACAGATAATATGGCTCTTGTTGAGATTAACTCGTAGATATTATCTGATCACTCGTTGTCAACAGTAACTTATTTAAACAAAAAAACAGAAGGAAAATCAATCATGATACTGATATAAATCTTCGGAATTTCATTGGTCAGTTGCAAGTCCTTTATTAAAAACGCTAGACTGTATGCATTGATTACCCGGCGCCCATCTTTACAACATGTCCTCGATTTCCTCGCCTCAGAAACATGTCATAAGTTAACGTGTGAAACTTTAAATCAACTGAATGTATTGTCTATCCCGATCGAAAAAGAAGAAAAAAATCCAGAATAAAATAATGTTCATCTTCCAATGTTGACCCACTCTTTTTGTTAATGAAAAAAGAAAACAACAGTTTTTAATCTCAATAAAACGTCTAATTAGATAAGAAATACAAAGGTTTTAAGTAAAACCGTCAAACAAGAGAAAAAGATGTTATTTAATTCCAATATTTGCCTCAACAAAGACTTTCGGTTTATTTGTGTTTTGCGTCCTTTTAAAAGCTATGGTCATTTAAGGACGTGCAAGGTTATGGTGGTGGAGGAAAAACCACCGACCGACGGCCAGTACCTGGCGACTGCCCCACGTAGGCCTGGAACCCGCGATCCAGTGGTGGAGGGCCAGTGATAGCATAATGGCAGACGCCTTAACCAATTGGCCGACGCGGAGAAGTGATTTTAAAGTGGCATTCAGTATACTAATAAAAGGAAGCATGATTCTAGAATAATTTTTTTTAAAGTTATGTCTCCTTCAGACCGCCTCATCCTGAAAACAAGCAATTTTAAACGGGAGGCGTAGAAGTAAGATCATATTAAGAGATCACCTGCTGCCCATGATTTTAAGCAATATATTTTGTAACAAAATTATTTTTATTGGGAAATGTATACGTACCTTCTTCTTTTTCAGAAGGTTTTAAGACTTTGCTCTTAAAATGTTCCTACATTTAATTTTATATAAAACACTTCAATATATAATAGGAGAATCAAATAAATGTAAAATAATATGGAATACTCACTGTTATATTTCCAGAATAGTTGGGTAATATTCTTTCGTTACTTCTGTATGCCACTTTGTCTTCATCTGCTTCTATTTCTAACATTATTTATTCAGAACTGCGACTATAAACTTTCAAAATGAACATGTGCGGTGGAGCGAGATACACATTTACTCGGCTTCATATAATTTTGATTCCCTGGATGGCAACAACATTTTACTATTTTAGGAATTGGAACGTGTATGCTTTCTCATGAATATTAATATATACAGAATGTACTGGCTGTCCTGCTGGCAACGTATTCAGTGAGAAGAGAACATTTAGACGTCTCCACAAGCTCAAGCTTCCTACATGTATATCGACATTCAACAACAACAAACAATGTAGCAAGCTTTTAACGAGTCTTTCAAAGGAAAGTAGCTGGGAGAAGTCAGGAACGACTCGGATGCTTTTTTTAGCTCACCTGGTCCTAAGGACCAATGTGAGCTTACGCCATACCGTGGCGTCCGTCGTCCGTACATCGTCCGTCGTCTGTATGTCAACAATTTCTTTGAACGACTTCTACTTCTAAACCTCTGATTGGAATTTAACTAAATTTGACTGGAAGCATCCTTATGTGGTGGGAATTCAAAATTGTACAAATAGTGGGGCTGACCCCCAGGGAACTGATGGGCGGGGCCAAAAGAGGGCAATTTGGCTATATTTCTTTATGCGACTTCTTTTCTGGAACTAAGAGATGGATATCAACCATATTTAACTGGAAGCATCCCTAGGTGGCGGAGATTAATAATTGTACAAATGGTGGGGCTGACCCCTCAGGGGGCTGATGGGCGGGTCAAAAGGTGGCAATTTGGCTATATTGCTTTAAGCGACTTCTTCTCTGGAACTAAGAGATGGATATCAACCATATTTGACTGGAAGCATCTTTAGGTGTTGGATATTAAAAATTGTTCAAATGGTGGGGCTGACCCCCCCAGGGGGCTTAGGGGCGGGGCCAAACGGGGGCAATTTGACTATATTGCTTTAAGCGACTTCTTCTCTGGAACTAAGAGATGGATATCGATCATATTTGACTGGAAGCATCCCTAGGTGTTGGATATTTAAAATTGTACAAATGGTGGGGCTGACCCCCCAGGGAGCTGAGGGGCGGGGCCAAAAGGGGGCAATTTGGCTATATTTCTTTAAGCGACTTCTTCTCTAGAACTAAGAAATGGATATCAACCATATTTGACTAGAAGCATCCCTACCTGGTGGGGATTAGAAATTGTACAAATGGTGGGGCTGACCCCCTAGGGAACTAAGGCGCGGGGCCAAAAAGGGGTAATTTGGCTATATTTCTTTAAGCGACTTCTTCTCTGGAACTAATTGATGGATATCAACCATATTTTACTGGAGGCAGCCCTAGGTGGTGGGGATTCAAAATTTTACAAATGGTGGGGCTGACCTCCCAGGGAGCTGAGGGGCGGGGCCAAAAGGGGGCAATTTGACTATATTGCTTTAAACGACTTCTTCTTTGAAACTAAGAGATGGATATCAACCATTTTTGACTGGAATCATACCTAGGGGCAATTTGACTATATTCCTATAAGCGACTTCTTTTGTAGAGCTGTGCCATGGATATCGATCATGTTTGGTAGGAAGCATTCAGCATTCATGGGAGGCAGGGATTCAAATTGTACAAATGGTGGGGCTGACCGCTTCGGGCTAAGGGGCGGAGCCAAAAGTAGTTTATTATTTCGAAATTATCGAGATCCCCACAATTTAACCATATATACAATTGCCGAGTATAAAGAGAAGAATGCACATTTGTTGCCAGGATGGCCGTAGGGTCAGGCCCCACCCTTTGAGTCATATTCTCTGGGTCATAACTTTGAAACGGTTAAGATCCCCATCCCAAAACTATATATACCAATGCTGGGCATAAAGAGACGAATGTAGTCATGATATTAGAATAGACCTTGGGGTCTGACCGAACCCCTAGGGACCTAGTTTCTTAGTCACAGCTTGGAAATAGTTGAGATCCCTACCCTATAACCATATATATAATTGCTGAGTATAAAGAGATGAATGCACGTATGCGTCCAGGATGGCATTGGGGTCTGCCACACCATTGGAGACTTAACCCCTCGATCATAATTTCAAAATGGTTGAGATCCCCACCCCAAAACAATAAATACAAATGCTGGGCAAAAAGAGATGAATGCAGTCATGATCTTAGAATTGATCCTGGGGTCTGGCCACAACCCTATGGACCTTGTTTCTGAGTCACAGCTTGGAAACAGTTGAGATCCCCACCCCATAACCATACATAAAATTGCTGGGCATGAAAAATCTAATACAGATATCAACAAGGATTGGCCTTGTGGTCTGGCATATTCCCTTGGATCTCATTTGGAAAATATTTTGCCATGATTGCTTAGATATCCAGGTGAGCGATACAGGCCCTCTGTGCCTCTTGTTGTCTTTGCGTAGGGGAAGTAACTCGTCCCAACCTCCTAATCAAGTGTGAACCATGTTGAAATCGAAAACAATTTATTCAGGTTATGATAGCACATTCTCTCACAGATTCATAGGAGGGCTTCATTTCATTGGAGCAAACTGATTGTGAACCGAATGTCAAGTTTTCTTCCAAACCAAATAGCTAACATCTTGTTAACTTTTCTGAGTTCATTGTTTTTGTCAACAAGCACATGACCCTTATATTCTCTAGTGTACGCCCTCTTTGCTTTGTACGTTTCATTTTTTATCATTGTTGTTATGTCGAATGTTATAAACGGAAGCTGTACACGGTAAAGCATTAAATTGGAAGCCTCAGTTTTGTATTTCTTAACCGGAAATGAAGTATGTGAAAGTGAAAGTAGGAGTTAAATGCCACCAAATATACGTCTGGTTATAGCGGTATTAACATTATTTCAAAAGGTTAAGCATTATAAAGTAGATGGGGGGTAAGTGGTGGAGAAAGGGATGTTCCTATGTATTTCATAACTGAAGGAAAACGATCCTCCTGCATGTATTACTTACAATTTAGTCATTAAAATGTTTTATCTTGATTTTTTCTTCACGGATTTCCTCTAAATGTTTAAAAAGTAATTTGATGAAATTGTATTATAACCCGTACAAATTCACAGACAGGTTATGGACATTTATTAATTGTTTCAGACTGGTTATAAACTTGTATTAACTATAACAAACATATTAGGAACATTTATTAATTGTTTCAGGCTGCATATCACAGACATAGGAATATTTTTTTATTTACTGTTTTAGACTGGTCTTACACCTGTATTTATTATCACAGACATGCCATGGATCTTTAATTATATTGTTTTAACTATCACAGACATTAAGGAACATACTTATGAATTTGCAATTTCAAACTGGTTATAAACTTGTATTTACTTGTACTATCACAGACAAGAAGTAATATTTCATTATTTAATACATATATACAGATAAGTAATATTTGATTATTTAATACATATATACAGATAAGTGATATTTCATCACCAGGTGCTACTCTTTAAAGTCTTTGAGATATACTGATCACTAGATATATTTTGTATAAATACAATTGCATTTTGTGATCTAAAAGGCATTTCACACAAGCCAGATACATGGTAACAGCATGCACTTTATTACCATTCAGATATAAGATATCATGGTAAAAAAGATATTTATATAATGTATAATGAGATTTTTTTTCATTTTTCCCCCCATTCAATACCAGTCTGTAGTAGTAATTACATGTGCAATACCTGTATATGATGGTATACATGTGTAAAACCTGTCTGTGAAAACTGATAGAATATATCATGCGGTAAACACAGCATATAAAGTGGTAAACACAGCATATAGAGTTGTATACACAGTATATATAGTGGTATACACATTATATATAGTGGTATACACAGTATATAAGGAGTGGTATACACAGTATATATATAGTGGTATGCACAGTATATAAAGAGTGGTATACAGTATATTAGAAGAGTGGTATACACAGTTCATATAGAGTGGTATACACAGTATATAAGGAGTGGTACACAGCTTATAAAAAGTGATATACAGGGTATATCAGGATTGGTCTTGTAACATCATATATATTAAAAGCGGTATACATGGTATAAAAGAATTGGTCTACATAGTATTTAAGAGTGGTATACAGAGCATAGAGAGTGGTATAGATATTATACAGAAAGTTGTATTCAGAGTAGAAATGAGTGATATACAAAGTATACGGAGAGTGTTATATAGCTGTCCATAGTAAAGAAAAAGTGGTGTACAAAGTTGTATACAGAGTATATAAAAAGTTTACCACTTTCATATATTCTATATACACTGTACTAACTCCCCCTCTTTTGTTATCTGGAACCCCAATACACTTTACACATTGATCTCTGGGTCGATTGCTACCCCCTCCCTCCCCCACCTCTATCATGCGAGCGTAATCCATACATGCACGTATAATCCTTTGTGTAATACGCACTTAAAACTATGAAATTGACAGAGAAAATTGTTGATATTTATTTCCCATTGTGAGTGCCCGTCACCCCATCCCAATTTAGCTCATCATCGTTCCTATTGGCTACCCTCCCTCTCCATCTCTTACCCAACTCTCTTTCGTTAAATTTTGATCCTACTCCACCTTGAAACATGGGTGCAAGCCTAGAAGTCAGATGCTGTAGACCTCACGTTTAGCTATAAGATTTACGACTGTAAGCTTACTCGATTCAAAACATGGCAAATATTTTTATAGTATTATAATACATTATAATAATTGTGGTTCTGTCTTGTACATCAATGCCCTGCCACACATCCCGCACTACCCAGTCACCCACATTACAGTGATGTCGGTTCACCACTGACATGTGTCAGCTCTTAATGGAAATGTGAAATCTTGAGTGCACATTAATCGTTTTCAATGTATATATGTGTGTGTGTGTGTGTGTGTGTGTGTGCGTGTGCGTGTGTGTGTGTGTGTATGTATGTATGTATGTATGTATGTATGTATGTACTTATTAAAGGTTTATATTAATTAAATGTATGCATTAAATGTTTTACATGTAATACATGTACTAAAAGTATGTATTAAATATAAATGTTGATATCAAATGTAAATATCAAGTGTATTTAGGTACATGTATGAGCGTGCATGCGTGCGTGACAACATCAAATCTCAAACTTTCGATATGATACCAAACTCACTCTTGCAATCATTGTTGATCGGCATGACATTGACAAGTTATTATTATACTATCTTGGTCTATGAACGTGTGCACTTGGCGAATTTTATTTACGATTGTGTGACATTCGCTTATAGCTTTTTCCTTTATAATCAGTTATCCGGTATCTACTGTATAATCCTCCACGGTTCCCTCACTATTTAACTACTCTAAATGTATTTAAGCATCTTCTTTTGTTTTCAATCATATCTGGGTTTTTTAACCTCAGTGGTAGTTTTGAATTCTAAGATGTTGCTGTACTATCCGGACAACCAATTCATGTTTTCCAAATTTACTCATCATGCATGCCAGTTCATATTGGCGGTTTTACCGCTATTACAAGTACCGTATAACTTAATGTCTGTTGATTATTTGTGTCAACACATTAGAACTGGTATGCATGGGATCAGATTTTGTTTTCCACATCCTAAAAAGAGGATCACTCTATTCTTCCTTTTGGTTTTATAATCTGAGATCACTCCCAATTATCATGTTTTTATTTTTGACATGTGAAGGCTATATAAATGCAACTGTCAATCTCAAGCAAAAACAGCAAACAACCCTTGTAAGTAATAGCTTTTACATCGTATTTTTGTATTTTTTCATTTATTCGCTAATATCATTATACATTTTGTGGTTGGTATACTTGCTATATCGCTGTGGAGACGTTGAACTGAACCCCGGTCCGTCAGTGAACGACTCCGACTCTATTTCATCCTATAGTACTGTGTCATTTGATAACAGATGTGATCTGTCAATGGTTCAATATAATGTACAAAGTCTGTTACCTAAAATATATCTTATCATGTCTGAACTTGATTTATTTTTTATAATTGCTATTACTGAAACATGGCTGAACTCTGTAACTGAACCATTCCTAAATAGTAGATACAACCGCATAGGCGGAGGCATAGCAGTGTATGTGAACAGAAATATAAATGTTCATAGACGTAATGCAGTAAACGGTAAACGATAGTGTAGCACAACCTTGAAGTATAGTGTATGGTGAGTTACCTCCCTTCCTCTGCTAGTGTATTATGGGATCGCGCACATGTTGTAAGCAGCCATCACTATGAAAGAAAGCACTTTGAAGTTATTACACGTAATGATTTAGAAGTTATGAATCGTGAATGTATTTGGCTACAGTTAAGTATAACCAATACTAGCATCCTCTTTGAAACTTTTTATAGACCTCCAAACTCAAGTTATGAGTTATGGCATCTTATAGAACACCTTATAGACCTAGCAATTGATACGAATATTAGTAAAATTTTCATAACGGGGGACTTAAATGAAAATCTATTGAGCTCTGCAAGTACTAATAGGTCAGTACGTATCAATGATATACTAAGCCGTTACTCTTTGACACAATTAGGGGGGAACCTACAAACTTCACTGAATCATCTTCTTCTTTACTTGATTTATTCATAGTTAACGACGTGAACGTAATTAAAAAAGTATCAGTTGGTGAATCTTTTCTACCAGCTATATACATATATCATTGCCCTATATATATATACCTAGATATCCCTAAATACACATGCAATCATACCTTTAAAAGGAAAATATGGTTATATAATCAGGGCGATTATCATTTGTTCAATACCATTGGGGCAATCGACTGGCGAGTCATTATAGAATAATCCCCTCTACAAGATGCAGTCAACTTCTTAACCGAATCCATACTAGCATGTGCTTCAGTTCCAATTCCTAACAAATTAATTACTGTCCGTTCTCAAGATTCCCCTTGGATGCACAATAATATAAGAACATTAATAAGGTCACGAAAACGTATCCATAGGAAAGCTAAGCGTACTCAGAACCAAGTTCATTGGAATAAGTTTAAACAGTTAAGAAATGCTTGTGTTGATGCTATAAGAAAATCTAAGGCAGATAAATTTAGTAAACTAGCTGGTAAACTTAAGCTTACAAAATCTTCTTTGCGGGAATGATGGACAATAGCTAACAAGTTTTCTGGAAAGAAATCTTCTTCTATCCCTCCTTTATTATATAATGACGTGGTAATTAACGATGATCAATGTAAAGCTGAAGCATTTAACACCTACTTCTCCGAACAGTCCACTATAAATAGTTCACAAGCTACACTTCCTTCAGACAATACATTTCCTCTCCCACATCTAGACACACTCAATGGCAACCGGTCCTGACTTAATACACGGTAAACTTTTTAGCTGGAAAATTGCTAATGTGACACCCGTTTTTAAAAAAGGTGACACAACGATTCTGTCTAATTACAGACCAATTTCTCTCATAAGTATTGTCGGTAAGCTCACGGAACGTTGTGTTTTTAAATATGTGTACAATTTTCTCAGAAAACACTCTTTTTTTTACAGAACACCAGTCTGGTTTTACCATCGGTGACTCTGCTGTAAATCAATTACTTTATATTTCAAATGATATTTGGAAAGCTTTAGATTCTGGTAAAGAAATTTGTGTAGTCTTCTGTGATATAAGTAAAGCGTTCGACAGAGTTTGGCATGAAGGGTCGATATACAAGCTGAAGTTAGCGGGTTTATCGGGTAAAATTATCAAATAGTTTGAAAGTTACCTGGAAAACAGAAAACAAAGGGTAGTTTTAGGCGGGAAAATTTCAGATCTCAAAAATATGACGGCAGGTGTTCCGCAGGGATTATGGTGATCTTTACTTAAATAATAGTGTTATTTCTGAAGTGTCGTGTCACAAACATCTTGGTGTTTGGTTTTCGTCAAATCTCTTATGGCATGTTCATATAAATCATATGATAGAATCTGCTTCTAAAATGTATTAAGAAAATTGAAATTCAAACTTGATAGAAATTCTTTACAACAAATTTATTTATCATTTAACAGACCCATACTGGAATACGCTGACATAGTCTGGGACAATATACCAAATAATCTAAGTGAGAAATTACAAAGTGTGCAACTAGAGGCAGCAAGAATCGTTACAGGGGGTACCAAACTAGCTAATATAGAACTTCTATATAGAGACACCAAATGGGAAAACTAGCAGACCGTCGAAAAAACACACAAAATAATACAGTTTCATAAAATGGTCAACAAAATATCGCCTATCTATCTTCCCTAGTCGCTTCAAGAATTTCCGACAATCATACATATAACACAAGAAGATCCGACTTACATCAGACTGTACAAACTCATATAATGAATCTTTTTTACCTTCTTTAATTCGCTTCTGGAATGAACTACCACTAAATATTAGAGAAAATTCATCAGTTAAGGTACTAAAAACACATCTCGATAATAACATTATCAGACATGCACCAAACTATTTTTATACTGGTAAGCGCAAATAATCAAATACTCCATGCTAGACTCCGACTCAAATGTAGCTCAATAAACCAACATTTATTCCACAAAAACCTTTCTGACTCACTTTGTTGTGTTTGTGGCTTTCTGATAGAATATAACTTTCATCTTTTTATTTACTTGTGTTAATTATACTCGTAATAGACAGCAGTGCTTAACTGATATAATCTTAAAATACAATATTCATGACAATGTAGATGTTCTTTTATGGGGTGATCTCACACTAAATGATAGGGGAAAATGCAGAAATATTCATTTCCGTGCAGAACATTATCGTCAACAGCTGCAGATTTTAATTGCATATCTAAATTAGTTTTCCTTTTCACCACTGACGTAACTATTTCTTTGTGATTCCTTAGGAATCTTTATCAATTAATTTTCTTTATATTCCTTACTAAGTATCAGCTCGTTGTCAAAGTCATTTACTATCGATCACATACTGTATAACTGTAGTATTTGTTGTATTATCTTAAGAATGTTTGTCCGTCTCATCAATGATGTGTGTCAATGTCCATGTAAAGTGCTGCAACTGTACTAGAGGAGAGGAATTCATTTAAGCATTGAACTGCTTTTGTATGGTATTTATGATCTATTTGAATGACACAGCTTTGCAAGCAAACAACTCAAAATGCGCGCTTAAAATACCATACAAAAACAGTTCAATACTTATATTTACGTTTTCTCTGCCTCCTATGTTCTTTTTTAACTTATAATTTATATTTAAAATTAAAAATGCCCGCCTTATCGACAGTCCACACAATTTCGTTCAATAGTTTGAACAGCGTATTGTCGCGTGCTGATTGGCGAACAAAGTAGTACTTTGAAATTTTGACAAACACTTCAATTTTATTCCATAATTCAGCACCAATACAATTGCGTATGATATGTCTATAGGGTGATTTAAGTTTATTAATAGAACTCTGAGCTGAAAGTTAGATTTGAAATTGTTTCGATTTCTCCCCGGAAAAAATTTCGCGCATGGACAAATACAGTGAACACCGTAAATCCGAC
The DNA here is from genome assembly GCF_002113885.1 of Mizuhopecten yessoensis. Lineage (NCBI taxonomy): Eukaryota > Metazoa > Mollusca > Bivalvia > Pectinida > Pectinidae > Mizuhopecten > Mizuhopecten yessoensis. Next base: position 755,856 of record NW_018408784.1, on the reverse strand, counting down.
CTTGCCCTCCACGAGGGAGTTATGTTTGGAAGTTAATTCGAACTTTTCTCTTCGCTCATTTGGTGAAGAATCCAGGCGTGAATTTATTTGTTGATTGTATGGAAACCTGACAACAGTCGGTAGAATCTATAACGGCCTCGTTATTTGACATGTCGTCAGAAATCAGGAACCGTGGATACGAGACGCGTGAAACTGATAGCGCTTGAAGTAAGTGATCTTGCGACGGAGCACAGGTTCGTTACAAAATGTCTGAAATGTTTATGTGTTCTGTGACTCATATCAGTAGGTCTGTAACATATGTGTCAGTAGGTCTATAGAATATGTGTATTTCAGACATTTGTAACGAACCCCTGTTGATCAGTGCAGTGTAACAGACGATATTTCTGATAAATTGCATTAGCGTTAAAAAAAATTCCATTGCCGGCATTGGTGATTTCAACCGATGTGCATTTTGTACGATATTGCAGACCTTGGTCTTGTTTTCGTTGTAATAAAAGTTGGGGTAATTTACAATGACATTGTCAAATCTCACAATGCCCAGCGATATTTCAGCAGTCGTCATGTTTATTTATATTTCAAAGAGGCTATATAGTGACAATGCCATGCAAATGTAAATATATAAGCGTATAGCTTGTTTTCCGATCCTTGTTGTATCTGCACTGTATTGTATTGAAGTGTGCAAATGATGAAATAATGTATTGTTTAAACTAAAACACCATACATGTTATTCCAGGGACGTATATGCTATCCCTGGTTATTCTAATATGGCCGCTTTAATAGAGAGAATTACCCGGATATACAAAGGGCGATAACACATACAGGCAGCTACTTGTAAGGTAGCGGTACAGTTATATTGTCGTGAATTCGGTGTGTGAATAAACACACTGTCACAACAAGTAGTTGTAAATGCTCTCAGCTCCTGAAATCAAAGACAAGGTGGAGGAAATTCACTCACGTGTTGCTGGTTCGATATCAAGAAGTAAAAGAGACCGCGCCAACGCGTCACAGCGATGATATCACGTAGCTCACGATATCTCGTGTCGGCGCGGTCCACGGTCCAAGGGAGATAACTCTCCCGAAATTCACCACACTCCTCCCCGTTTTATGAAGGCCCCTTCTGGGGCCTGGTTATGGCCAGGAAGAAGTCCATTGATCGGAAACCGCCTAGGTGTTGGCGCTTGGCGTCGGCCAGACGGATGTCGGCCCTCCGGAGGTGGATTAATGGGGAGGTCAGAATCCCCCTTAAATGAACAGTGTTTTGCGAAGGTCAGATCCCCCCTTAAGTGAACAGTGTTTTGTGAAGGTCGGAACCCCTATTAAGTAGATAATACATTGTCGCCCTCTAGAATTGAGCGACAAGTTATTTAGTAACTCCTTAAGTAACAATATGTTAAGCACAGTCCTACCGTACCCATTTGGAGATGAGATTAGTGGTGGAGGCCAGTGTTTGATTTAGGCCTCAATAATCACAGCTTCTAGACTTGCTGGGCTTATCTCCCCAAGGAACACCACGGCTATGGATACAATCCACACGATAGGCACAGTCACCCCGTGCCTTGATAAGTATGAGAATAGTCTCCCCGTGACAGTGCCCAACATTAGCTACGGGGAACGTGGCAACACTGTTGGTCGATACGACAGTGTGTTCCCCTGCAAATTGCATTGATGGGCATGCTGCCTGTAGGCGGCCCCATTTAAGCTGTTATCCTACCAATTACTGGCGAAGGGAGCTGCCTTATCACAATAGGAACCTAGGTAGCCAATAAAATGTTCAGGGAAAGAATGCCCTCCCAATTTGTAAAAAGATGTAGGATGACTTGGTTTTAGAGGATAATAGGGAAGCTTAACCTCCCCTGCCTGTGAATGACACAGACAAGTCCAGGGGCTACTTTAGTGCCCCCCACTTTGAGTTTGGAGTTAAGGAGGAGAGAATCCCACTCCCCTTACTACCACCGTACTTCTAACGTGCTGACGGGTTACTCGCACGGAGTGCAGGAGTAAGCTGGTGGGGAAGTGATCCCTCCCCACACTGCAGGTGTGCCATACAACTGGCGACGACTGTTGCTAGCTATGCCCCTTACTCGAAAGAGTAGAACTCCCTGGCGTTGGCATTGAGCTGGCTCGCCAGGAGATACACGTTATCTCCCCTGAGCTAGGCCAACTCCTCCAGGGTATGCCTTAGGAGCCAGGGGCTGTTGATTCCAACCCCGGCTCCTGTAGGCACCAGGTAGGGGGCATCCGACTCTAGCAATAATCTGCTAGGGTCAATGCCCCCAGGGCCAGTCGCGTGGAGGGGGCTCTAAGGGATAGAGCCGTCACCCAAATATGGAGGTTCGGCAGCAGCTGCCGCCAAGCCTCAATATCCTCCACGGACCCAGTGAAACAGTGCCAATGCACCGCCAGCGTGGAGGCCNCCGCTAACGCTATAGAAGGGGACCTCCGACCAGTCCCCCTCCCCCTCAGGGCCCTCTGTCCCTTCCTCCACCTCCGGAGGAGCTAATTCCCCCTCTGGAGGTGCCGCCTCCTCCTCCGCACTAAGAAATTCCTCACTGGGGGAGTAGTCAAGACGCAGTATGCCATCCATTCTGTAAAGGAAAGAAAACCTTCCTCTACTATGGTGAAATAGAAATACCCTTTTTTGAAGACTCGCTCTCAATTAAAGCTGTCTCCCTCACCTGCACCCTGTGACTTCATTTAACAAGTCCCAGGAAATACGGAGGGATTTTTACTATCCTTGCTACTATCCCTAGAGCGCTTTTCTATACCCGTTAGGTATAGTATTTTTTATATACCATACCCCCAACTATGCTCTCTGCACTGGTTTTAGTGAAGAACATAGTTGTCGAGTTTCTGGGGTGCCCTTATCTGCCTTCCCGTGCGGGTACGTACCCCACTCGGAATGACACTAGCTTTACCTAGCCGCTCATCAACGATACGGTGCCCATGCTCAGAGACCTGTCCTTTCCTACCCTCGTCATGCGTTCCCACCAAGGGTTCGGGAGAACCTGCCCCCGTCGGGGGTTCGGGTCCCTGCGTGCGCGTCTCACGATTCTTCGCACCTACGACCGGCACCTGTACGGGCAATGAGAGAGAATGTTTCATGCGACGCAACCACAAGGGCAGAAACCGCCCATTGTAAGCTTTTAACCGATCATGATGGCAGTGCTTTGGCCCCTTGTGATTCTTCAAATTGTAAACTGGGTGCTTTACCCCAGCTATTAGGTATGGTCCTATCCAGGGGGGCTTCAGCTTTGAGCTTTTTCCTACCTTCGTGGACGTGTCCCTTTTGTATACGACGTCCCCTACTTCGAATATGGTTTCCGCCAACCTAAGGTCATAGTCCCGTTTTTGTCTCCGCTGAACCTTTCCCACCTGTTGCCGGGCAACAGTATAAACCTCTGCCAGCGAATCAACTAAATGCCTAACCCACCCATGAGGCTCCCTATCTGCGGGAGTCGGGAGACCCAATAGGAGATCTAGTGGCTGTAACGTTTCCCTTCCCAACATCATCATGTTGGGAGTAAATCCGGTGCTCCTGTGTTCTGTCGCATGCAAGGCCATCTTGATTAGAGGGAGGTAGTAATCCCAGGTATCATCTTTACCCTTAATGCAGCAGCGTATCATTTGTAGCACCGTACTGTTTAACCGTTCCACTTGTCCGTTTGAGGAGGGGTGATAAGGCGTTGTACGAGTCTTGGCGATCTCCAGTAGTCGACACAAGCTGGTGAACAATTCGCTTACGAAATTCGGCCCCTGATCTGTATGGATCTGTAAGGGGCACCCAAAAGTGGACAGGATGTTCTTAACCACACTGTATGCGACAGCCTCTGCACACTGGGTCGGGAGAGCTTCCATCTCCACCCATTTGGTGAACTGATCCACCATCATCAGGATATACCTGTTGCCCATTTTGCTAGGGGAGAATGGTCCCAAAATGTCAATGTGTACCCTCTCCATAGGGAATCCGGCATGGAAGGACTTAAGCCCGGACTTAGCTTTTCTTTGCTTCTTGTTCCGAGCGCAGGAAGTACAGGACTGCATGTGAAGTTTGGCATCCAGCGTCATAGTGTACCACCAGACATGCTGCCTCAACCGGAGGAACGTCTTCCTCTCCCCCAGGTGACCTCCGATGTCGCTATCATGTGCACAGCTCAATGCCGTGTCACGCAGACTGGCAGGGAGAACCACCCGGGGCCGCTTGTGGCGCACAGTAGGCTGTAAAAGTCTATACAATACCCCCTTTTGTAGAACTAACGAATTCCTTATTAACCACAAGGCCTTGACGGCGCGACCATGTCCAAATAGCTCCGCCTCCGTCAGACAGCTGTTATTCTCTATCCATAACATCACTGGCCCTATGTCAGGGTCTCGGAGCTGTGCCGTCCTTAAACCTTCTCCACTCAGTCCTTCCATCCAGTTAACGAGTTTTCCCTGATGTTTCCCGGATTTCTCAGTTCCTGTTGGGGGTGTTCCATCCCCGTTTCCAGAGGCCTTACTTACTTCAGCCTCGCTCTCCGCCTCAGAGGAGGAGTCACTACGGTCTGGTGTAACATCTGCCCCATCTCCCTCATTCGACCAATTGTCGTCTGGAACGCCGCCAGGTACCTCTTCATTTGACTCTGGCTTAGTTGGCGGAGCAGATTACTCCGGTTCGCTCTCATTGTCTGTCAGGTTGTCCCCGGAGAGGCCATTTAACCCCCCCCCCTCGTCACTGTTCAGCAACCGTGAGGCAATTACGGGTTGGACTGCCAATCCTAAGGTAATGGGAGAGTACTCCTGGGGAGGACTCAATGGGGCAATGACTCGGTAGGCTAGTGGAATCACATCATCTACATCTTCCCCAAATCTCTGCCACTGTTGGTGGGCACGTCTGCAGTATGAGCATCCCCCACAAGGAAGACTTTCAGCCTGCGTGCCTGCTCGGTAACAGTTACAGAGTTCCTCATGGGCCGGAATTCGAGATAGCCCGTCTGCATTCCCGTGGTCCTTGCCAGGTCGATGTAGAATGTGCATATCAAATTGAGCTAACTCCTCTAGCGATCGCGCGAGTTGACCCTCAATATGTTTGAATCGGGTCAACCACACCAAACTATTGTGATCGGTGCGTAGATAGAACCTCCTACCTAGCAGATAATGACGAAAATGCCGACAAAACTTCACCACCGCTAAGAGTTCCTTGCGTGTAGTACAGTACTTCCTTTGAGCAGGAAGGAGAACATGGCTGGCGTACGCAATGACCCTGATCTGTCCATCCTGTATCTGAGAAAGTTCTGCTCCGATGGAGGACTCGGAGGCGTCTGTATCAAGTATAAACTCCCCATCTCCGTCCGGATAAGACAAGCAAGGTGCGCTTGCTAGTGCCGCCTTGACATTCTCAAAGGCGTTCTGGTGCCTTTCCTCCCACTGGAAGTCAGCGGTCACCTTGGTCAATTCATACATTGGTTGTGTCATTCCAGCATAGTTCTGGATATGGTTGCGGTGGTAATTTGCGAAGCCCAAAAAAGACATAAGCTTAGTTTTATCCGCCGGTATTGGCCAGGTCTTGATGGCCTCGACCTTCTTTGGGTCCATTGATATTCCGGACTCGTTCACCAGTCGTCCCAGGAAAACCGCCTCCTTTCGGAATAGCTCGCACTTCTTTGGTTTGAGCTTCAACCCGTACATTCGGAATCTGTCAAAAACTCGCTTCAGCTTGGCCAAGGTATCCTCGAAGGACTTCCCGAGTATTACTATATCATCTAAGTACACTAACACCTCCGACCATGTTAGTCCCCGTAGGACGAGGTTCATCGCCCTTTGGAAGGTAGCTGGAGCGTTACAGAGACCAAAACCCATTCGGGTATGTTCAAATAACCCGTACCGAGTAATAAATGCTGTTTTCCTGCGATCCGCCTCATCCAGCACTATTTGGTAATAGCCTGAGGCCATATCCAGGGTTGAGAAGTACTTAGTTCCCTGGAGCGCGTCTAGGCAGTCGTCAATATTCGGTAAAGGGAAACGATCCTTCACCGTCTTATCGTTCAGGGCCCGATAGTCTATACACCATCTAAGACTCCCGTCTTTTTTCCTCACCAGCACCGGAGCTGAGGACCATTCCGAGCAAGAGGGTTGTATAACGCCGGCAGCCAGCATCTTATCAAGGTGTTCCCTCTCCTGATCTTGGAAATGGGCAGGTGTCCGCCTCATTTTATGACGGACGGGCACCTCCATGCCAGTGTCTATCTTGTGGGTAATGTCCATCAAGCAGCCTATATCCAGATCATGTTGAGCAAATGCATCCTGATACTCTATTAGCAATTCCTCCAGCTGTTGACGCTGTTCTGGGTCGAGCTCCTTACTTGATCTGTTTACCAGCTCTGCCAGGAAGTCAGGTACTTTTTGAGCATTATCCCTGAGGGGCACATCTTGGCCACACCCCGGGCCTTCCTCAGGGAGTGCAGGTACGACCTCCACGGACTCCTTTACTCCTATGCTCTGCCCTTTCTTCATTTTTACTGACTTGGCGGAGTCATTCACTACTCTCATAATGGAATGTTGTGCTCCCGGGGGTACCAATGCATTGGCTATTATAGCTCCCCCGGGACGTTGTGTCGGTTGGATCATGGACGTGCTCCCGTTGGGTTTAGCCCAGTCCACTTGACAGTGTCCTATGGTGTTTGGTGGTATTGTTACATTTTGTGCTACCTTGACAGCAGAAGATGTCCTCTGTTCCTCTAACCTTGATGTGATAGGTATTGCCTGATTACCAATGAACAGGACGCCCGCATCTAGGTCGATGACACAGTTGTTCCGAGACAGGAAATCCACCCCCAGCAACATGTCGTCCATGATGGGGGCCTCACATACGGTCCAGGGTACCTCAGTGTTCCCTATTCCGATATTTAGGTCTTTTATTTCCCACACTATCTCCACATTGCCAGTAAAACCCCGGAGCCTCACTCGTTTTCCAAGCACCAGTGGTCCCTCAAGCTTGTCTACCAGCTCCCGCTTAATCAGTGTCATAGTTGCTGCTGTATCCACGACAGCTTGAATAGAAGTTCCATTCAAAGTGAGTGGTATGGTGATGCTACTGCCATCTGAGACCGCCAGCTTCACCTCTCTCAAAGGTTGGACCTCCTTTCTAGGCGTGGGTGATGGAGACCTTGATCTCTCTGCCTGGTTATTCCGTCCTTTGTCGTTACCCCAACTGGCGGGACCGTTGCTCCCTCTATATGGTTCCGGGGACGCAGATGGAGATCTTTGACGGTACGCCTGGGTATTCCGTCCTCGGTCGTTACCCCAACTGGCGGGGCTGTTGTTGCCTCTCCCTGGTTCCCATGGGCCCCTGCCTGGTTGATTTTGACCTCGGCCTTGTGACCCTGTGCCAGGTGAGTCCCCCTGATATCTGGGTGACCAGTTACGGTTCCGCGAAGGATCTTGTTCAGCGTATGGTGACCTGTCGCGGGGTCTACCGTCGTACCTATTACGTCCGTTGTCCTGGGGTGGACGAGGGTACTGGGGCCTATCGCGATAATCTGATGAGGGATAAGGGACCGGTGTCCTATCACGATAATCCGGAGATCGGTTTCCCCCATAGTTTTGAGGGAACCCTCGGTCGCGTTCCGGAGATCGGTAGTCACCCCAAGGTGGAGGAGAAGACGGACGGGCAGATACGCCGCCCGCACTAAGCCGGGCCAGGTATTTCTTTAGCTCCTGTAGCTCATCTTTTGAGAACTGTACAGGGGCTTCCTCTACTTTATCATCCCCCGACTTAGTGCCCTCCGCAAACTCTACCTGCCTACTAGGGTAGTGAGGCGCGCGAGAACCAAACAAAGCACGCTGATTGGCCACGGAGGCCTTTATGTATTTCAGAGCTTTGTGAACCGTCTTGGGATTCTTCTCCATGGCTCTCTGTGCTGCCATCTTCTCGCGACAGCCTTTGAGGAATGCCTCCGTAGCGATCTGGTTCCTGGTGGTGGTGTCTGCGTGAGCAAAGCCATCCCCCGTAATGGTTTGAATCCGCTGAGCAAATTCTGCCAAACTCTCACTCTCCTCTTGTCTAGTGAAGTTTAGCTCCCTGCGGGCCACTACTGGAACGTCCTTGTCGCTAAACCGTTCCTTCATCTTTTTCTTGAGTTTTGCGAACCCAAGAGTTCGTGGGAGTTTATCTGCGTACTCCAACGCATCACCCACCAGACAATCGAAAAACCGTTGTTTGGTCTTACGGTCCGACCATCTACTGTCTTCTATTATCCTGGTGAATTTAAGAGCGAATGGCTCCCAGCGCTCTTTACCCGAGTAAGTGGGCATCTTATGTCGCTGAGGACTCCTACTCCTTTGACGATGCCTCTGGTAGTCGTCGGAGGAGTCCCCTGAATCTGTATTGCTGTCCCCCTCTCCCTCACTGGAGAAATCGGGGTCCGATTCGTCGCTCTCTGACGAATCATCACGTCTGCGCCTTGTAGGCGCACGGCGCGTGCCTTGTGGTTGGCGCACATGTCGCTCACCGAGGACGCGATGCGTGCGCCTTGCAGGACGTTCGTTGTCCAACCTGTCGCGGGTCCGTCTATTTCTATTCTCCTCGCGGGTAGCATGCGCCGATGTGGTTACGCCACAATTTGTGCTGGTTATGGGCACCCTCGCGTAAGCACCGGCAACGGCCGAAGGCAGACCATGAGCAGGAATAGTATGTTGTTCTATCTTAACCTGATTTTGCCCTAACTGAGTGTCTATGTGTCCCAACAGGGGATAGTTACTTATCCCGCCATTGGTGTATGGCAGCCTATTACCTGGGGGTATGTTACCCCCCCTATGTTGAAAAGCTGGCTGTGAAGGGTCATATCCCCCAGGATAATTCCCCCCTCCCTGCTTGCGAGGCGTCAAACTAGGCTTGACATCTTCCAACAGGAAGTCAGCCCCCTTTTCATTGTCCGATGATAGGCATGACAAGGGCAGACTCATTTCCCCTTCAACTTTTGGGGCCGATTCCAGCTTAAACCCCCACTTAGAAGCAATGGGTGCAATGGGTGCATTGGCACCTCCAGCTGTCCATGTTGATACATGGGCACCCTGATCTTGACCCCTTACATACCTTCCATCCTTCGGGATAGCTTGTAAGATAGGGTCAAACTCTGACTCCTTCTGTTTAGGAATCATTGTCTGCGAGTTCGAGTATGGTGGCACGGAGGTTGAGGTAGCATGAGTGGTACCCCTATCCCCCCAGGGTGACCAGCTATTTATTTGTGGCCTCTGGCTGACATACTGACCACCACTAGGTGTAGTCAGTAGCATAGTGCCGGGAGTAGAGCTCTTTTTCGGAGGCGAGGCAGCACGAGCCGCCAGACTCTCTGATTTTCTAAGAGCCTCCGTCTCCAATGTTACCATTAACTCCCTGAATTGGACCCGCAGTTCCTTAACTTCCTGCTTTATGTCCATAACCTCGTCCTCCTGTCTGTCTAGCCTATCTGCCCGTGATGAGGTCGACCGGGTTGGTGATTGCGCCTCTACAGGGGCAGTGACCATTATGCCCGTGATGACCCCATCACTTAGCCATTTCTGCCACTTCTCAATGCCCACTCTGGAAACAGTCACCAGTTTCTGCAGAGTGAGCCCCTCATCATCTCTTATACTCAAGATTTTCTGTGCCGTCGCGGGGCCTAAACCCTCCAACGTGCACAGCTCATCTTCTGTAGCTGTCCGTATATTTATGACAGCCATGACAAAATATAAAGTTCCAAGAAAGAAATAAGTCAACACACTTAATTAAACAATTACACAATTATGTACAGGGACTTATATCAACAGTGCTATAGTAGACACGTGCCACCGTCCCGTACAAAATTCCAACGATTACAACTACGATTTACAGTTTACAAAATAATTTCTAATTCCTAAAATAACTAATTTCTAACCTAATGTAATAATAACCTAACTAAACATATAATAATTTCCCTACAATATAAAAATAATATCCTATACTAACGATAACTCAAGTCTCGCCTGTCATATGTATTCCGCCAATATGGGCGGCCCACTATACAGGCGAATGAAGTTCCGTGAAAACCTAACAAGTAAACTAAATTAAATTAAATATAAATTTCAGAACGGCAGTGAAAACACCGCCGACTCTGAATTACCCCTAATAAATAATTAAATAAACAATAATAAACTGCTAGAACTGTCCCAAAATCTCTCACTCGTAATTCGCGCACTGGTCAACAAAATGGCCAGCGCACGTGCGAGCGAGAGGGAACCAGCAAGGTAGAAAAAATATGGAAAAAAAATGTCAAAATAGCGCGAATAGCGTGAGTTCTTTCTCACTTATGACACCAATTGTCGTGAATTCGGTGTGTGTTCACACACCGTCACAACAAGTAGTTGTAAATGCTCTCAGCTCCTGAAATCAAAGACAAGGTGGCGGAAATTCACTCACGTGTTGCTGGTTCGATATCAAGAAGTAAAAGAGACCGCGCCAACGCGTCACAGCGATGATATCACGTAGCTCACGAGATCTCGTGTCGGCGCGGTCCACGGTCCAAGGGAGATAACTCTCCCGAAATTCAACACAATATTCCGTCTCTTAGATCAATGGAATGTTTAATTCTGTTCCAATCTTCCATGTCACGGTTGGGAGGTCTATACACAGTTTCAGATACTAGTTTGTGACCTTTATGTAAAATCACGATCAAAACATATTCTATATCGTTTACTTCAATATCCTATCCTATCGTCATTTATCAAATAAATCGTTCATTATATATACTACTTCTTTCCGCCTATTCTGGTCTACAATGACAGAAAGGCTTTTGGAAACCTGGTAGTTTTATATTGCTATCAATTTGTGATTCGTTAGTCAAGTCTCGGTAAAGGCTTGAATACTAAAACTGTGAAATTCAGTAAAGAGAAGGTCAAGTTAAGGTCGCAAGCCCAGTATATTCAGATGTATGAAGGAAAGATCATTATTAGAGGTGAGTTGATCGTCGGAAAGTAATGACAAAAAGCTGGATGTGTCAATGAGGAGTCTTGATTGGTCGACATTTGAGAACCTGGATTTTTTCTTTATCTTGTTTGGATACAGAGGTAATGAAAATGAAATGGAAAGGATAAAGGTAGACTGGCTACCAACCTCTAAGTATATATGAAGAATTTCTCGTCTGCATTTTACCACTATCTTATCTCCCCTTAGTTTAAAATAGCAGAGATAGCAAGCCCGTGAGGTTGGCGCAACAGTATAATAGCTTAGATAGGAGGCCCGTGAGGTAGAATCAGACATCCAAGCGATCAATTTTATTTTAGTTAAACTTTTTTTTCTTAATAATTCAATATTCTAGGGCAGGGGCCAGTCTAGGATGAAGGTTATAATAACTGTTCTTATTTCCCTCTCCGTGTCAATACATTACAGTTGTATGTTCATACTTCCCTCTCTGTGTCAATACATTACAGTTGTATGTTCATACTTCCCTCCCTCTCTGTGTCAAAACATTACAGCTGTTTGTTCATACAGTACTTCCCTCTCCGTGTCAATACATTACAGTGGTATGTTCATTTTTCCCTCTCATTGTCCACACGTTACAGTTGTATGTTCATACTTCCCTCTCTGTGTCCATACGTTACAGTTGTCTGTGTCCATTCTTCCCTCTCTGTGTCAATACATTACAGTTGTATGTTCATACTTCCCTCTCTGTGTCAATACATTACAGTTGTCTGTGTCCATACTTCCCTCACTGTGTCCATACGTTACAGTTGTCTGTGTCCATTTTTCCCTCTCTGTGTCAATACATTACAGTTGTATGTTCATATTTCTCTCTCTGTGTCAATACATTACAGTTGTATGTTCATATTTCCCTCTCTGTGTCCATACGTTACAGTTGTATGTTCATGCTTCCCTCTCTGTGTCAATACATTACAGTTGTATGTTCATATTTCCCTCTCTGTGTTTATACGTTACAGTTGTCTGTGTCCATTCTTCCCTCTCTGTGTCAATACATTACAGTTGTATGTTCATATTTCCCTCTCTGTGTGCATACATAACAGTTGTCTGTCAATACGTCCCTCTTTGTGTCTAAACGTTACAATTGCCTGTCCATACTTCCCTCTTTATGTCCATTCGTTACAGTTGTCTGTCCTCACTTCCCTCTTTGTGTCCATACGTTACAGTCGTATGTCCATACTTCCCGCTCTGTGGTAATACATAACAGTTGTATGTCCAAATTGCCGTTGTTTAAAATAACAGTTGTATGTCCATATTCACTTCGTTTGTATTGATAATGAGTAGTAGGACGTACAGTAAACATTCACTCGACAAAAAAAACTCCAATTAGCTGAAGAAGATTTAAAAGTACTGCATGATTATAATTATAAATCAATAAGGTTACATCATTTGTTACTCACGTAAATGAAATTAATTCGTCCTTACTTGAGTTTCATTTTCACTATATAGCATTATCCAGAATTAGATTCCTGACATTAAATATAGACAAGCACGTGCATGTGAAAATACACGAAAAGCAACGTATCACTGAAACGAGAATTTTGCTTAATTCTTATTAACACTTGTTAACAAATTTTGCCATGATTAAATAAGCATACATGCACGTACTGGTCTTAAGAAAACTTCTCTTTTTATTGATAGATTGTTCTTTGTGTATCCAGTCATAGGTATGAACATCAATTTAACAGGTATGTTGTGTCCCGTTGTAGATGGTGAATTTACGCTTAAAAATATCACTTGTTTTGACCTCGTAATGAACATTTGTACCGACTTTGAAGTAAACTGGTGCAGTCATTCTTCAAGAGATAAAGCTAATCAGACATAAGCGTGGCCATTTTGGATTTTTGGGTCACAACGAAAAGTGAGACCACTTGCTAAAGGAAAATTGGTACCAAGTTTAAAATCAATCAGTGGAGTTGTTCCTGAAAAAAAAGTCTCAAAACATCTCGGCCTATCAAAGGCAAGGCTGGCCACATTCAATTTTCGGGAAGTCGTGATAAGTTAAAATACAAAGTTAAAAAAAAAAACTAAAAAAACTTGTGGATGACCTAGTGAAAATTTGAACCATGTTTGGATTCAATCAGTGAAAATTGTGCACGACAAAAATTAAATTAAAAAAACAATAAGAGGCAAGAGCGGCCATATTGCATTTGACGATTGGCACAAAAAGTAAAACTACATAGTGTACCTATTGAAGACTTCTTAAGAAATATGTGCTTAAAGCCTCGAGTCAATCGGTGATGTTGTCCCAATTATGACATAATGAAATTCTTATAATTTAGGGATTTTATGCACTTGACCATCCTCGACACTCCAAGGGCTACGCTCACTTACCCTCTCTGCACCCCGGGAATATGTCATAGTAAAATTGAATGTTCAGTGTGCTATGACGTATTCCAGGGGTGCAGAGAGCGAAAGTGAGCGTAACCCATGGAGTTTCGAGGAAGGTAATGTGCATAAAAAATCCTAAATTATAAGAATTTCAAAATGTCATAAGAAATCCTCCATCAGAGACAACTGCCTTGATGTACTTAACATTCACACAAGTGTTTGTATCTCGGTAATAGATACGGCATGCCACACATTAGTTACTCTGCACCATATAGCTGTTTCGACCTTCAAAGACGGAGTCTATTCCGTCTTTGCGTATTGCAGAGTTATCTTCTCTTGTGAGCAGGGATTGATTGTTACGTCGTTTGTTTGTGAGAGTAACGTCATCAATTTTAGAGAAAACGACCTAATTTTCTCACACAAACAAATGACGTAACAATCAATACCTGCTCAAAAGAGAAGACGGAATTGGCCAGCAAAAACATTGTTATTATGAAATATTGTCTTTTTTAAGATGTCTCCATTTACCCAAGTTTTTTGTTGTGCAAATACTTCAATGAAACGAAGTTATAATTCAGTTCACAATTACTTGTACGCATTTAACCTTAACTGCCATTTGAGGGTCAAAAGAGAAACATGTCTTAAGTCCATACGAACTTGTTTGTTTATCTAAGTTAATGACGTCAGTGATACTCTTGTAATAACCTATGACGTCAAAGATGACCTAGTTTGAACATTTCTTTCTACAACGAAAACATTTAAAGAATTTTTATTTGATTGCTTTGGTACATGACATTACCTTATACAGAAGACAGTTGAATTTTCTTCATACGTATGCAACCCGTTCAAGCTATTTATGCATAAAATATTCAGTATTTTTTCATTAATTTTAGAATCAGATTGATTTCGTGCTGGTATATTTTTTCAAATTAATATAATTGAATAATAAATAAATAATAAATTGTTATTCATTCCACAAAAAGTATATTTTGTATTACCAACACTTTTAATTGACGTTTTTCTTATTTAAAACTAGGTGTCCCTCTTTTTTTTCCAACAAGAGGCATATCGATATTTTTTTTAAATGATATTTATCAATTAAAAACAAGTGAGTTTTAAAATACCAGCCACATGTAATCTAGGAATGGAAAAGGGCGTTGATCTCAATAGGGATTACCCTGCTTTATTTACCAGACTGTTTATACTACATACCTTAGATTACGTAGATTAAAGGTCCTATATTTATCACGTTTGTGTTACAAATAGGTAGTCCTTAGATATATATAAACGGAAGTAGACACTTTACCTTGAATGTTTGTATCAGTCAAAATGTGGGTCATTACATTCACCCCATTTCATATGATCCTTACCTGCTTGATGGTATTAGGTACATGTATAGGTTGATAGCGCGTGGATATTGAGTTGGACCTGGTAATACAGTATACTATACATGTATGGACTTGGTAATAGGGTGATAAGAAGATTTGTGTATATTACCTGGGTACGAAGCTAAGCGTAATCAAACGTTCATATCACCCTACCACCAGAAGCACTAGGAAGTATAAAGGGAAAGAAACCCTTCAAAGCATATTCGGAGTCATAGTCAAGAATTAATCTGTATTCCGTCTTTGCGTATTGCAGAGTTATCTTCTTTTGTGAGCAGGTATTGATTGTTACGTCATTGGTTTGTGTGAGAAAATTACGTCGTTTTCTCAAAATAAATGATGTCGTTACTCCCACAAACAAATGACGTCACAATCAATACCTGCTCACAAGTGTAGATAACGATAACTCTGCAATACGAAAAGACAGAATTACAATTGTAACTGTTGTTACCACTGATCCCTCTTGGAAAATGACTGTTATATTCATTGAAGCATGCATGATATATACACTAACCTGAAATTAAAGCAGAATTTCTGGAAAAGCATATTTTAGTTTCTGTGATATCAAAATAATGTTGGTCAGAAATTACATTCAACGTACATTGTGATGTTTGCCTGCATAGCTGTGTCATTCATATAGACTGTAAATGCCAAAAAACACATTTCAATGTGACAATAACAACAAAGCTACATTTCTTTACATTAGGACAACAGTTATCTGCTATTGAAGATGATGATGATGGTGATAATGATGATGATGGTGATGATGATGATGATGATGATTGATGATGATGATGATTGATGATGATGATGATGATGATGATGTCATAAATGATGATGTAGTAAAAGGTTATAACTGTTACAAGAATTAAAGAATGGTGACCCATGAGATACGTATTGCCGAAAGTTACGATGTTTAGTCAAACAGGCGATACAGTGTGATATGATGTTTAGTCAATCAGGCGATACAGTACTGTGATATGATGTTTAGTCAAACAGGCGACACAGTGTGATATGATGTTTAGGCAAACAGGCGACACAGTACTGTGATATGATGTTTAGTCAAAAAGGCGACACAGTGTGATATGATGTTTAGTCAAACAGGCGGTACAGTACTGTGATATGATGTTTAGTCAAAAAGGCGACACAGTGTGATATGATGTTTAGTCAAACAGGCGATACAGTGTGATATGATGTTTAGTCAATCAGGTGATACAGTACTGTGATATGATATTTAGTCAAACAGGCGACACAGTGTGATATGATGTTTAGTCAATCAGGAGATACAGTACTGTGATATGATGTTTATTCAAACAGGCGATACAGTGTGGTATGATGTTTAGTCAAACAGGTGATACAGTGTGATATGATGTTTAATCAAACAGGCCATACAGTGTGATATGATGTTTTGTCAAACAGGCGAAACAGTGTTATATGATGTTTAGTCAAACAGATGATACAGTGTGATATGATGTTTAATCAAACAGGCCATACAGTGTGATATGATGTTTACTCAAACAGGCGATACAGTGTGCTATGATGTTTAGTCAAACAGGTGATACAGTGTGATATGATGTTTAGACAAACAGGCGATGCAGTGTGATATGATGTTTAGTCATTCAGGTGATACAGTACTGTGATATGATATTTAGACAAACAGGCGACACAGTGTGATATGTTGTTTAGTCAAACAGGCGATATAGTGTGATATGATGTTTAGTCGAACAGGCGAAACAGTGTGATAGGATGTTTAGTCAAACAGGCGATACGGTGTGATATGATGTTTAGTCATTCAGGTGATACAGTACTGTGATATGATATTTAGACAAACAGGCGACACAGTGTGATATGTTGTTTAGTCAAACAGGCGATAATACAGTACTGTGATATGATATTTAGACAAACAGGCGACACAGTGTGATATGTTGTTTAGTCAAACAGGCGACACAGTTTGATATGATGTTTAGTCAAACAAGCGAAACAGTGTGATATGATGTTTAGCCAAACGGGCGAAACAGTGTGATATGATGTTTAGCCAAACAGGCGATACAGTGTGAGATGATGTTGGGTCGCACAGTCATGCGATGTATTGTGATATGATGTTTAGTCAATCAGGAGATACAGTACTGTGATATGATGTTTAGTAAAACAGGCGATACAGTGTGATGTGATGTTTAGTCAAACAGGCGATCCAGTACTGTGATATGATGTTTATTCAAACAGGCGATACAGTGTGAGATGATGTTTAGTCAAACAGGCGAACCAGTGTGATATGATGTTTAGTAAAACAGGCGAAACAGTGTGATGTGATGTTTAGTCAAACAGGCGGTACAGTACTGTGATATGATGTTTATTCAAACAGGCGATACAGTGTGCTATGATGTTTAGTCAAACAGGTGATACAGTGTGATATGATGTTTTGTCAAACAGGCGAAACAGTGTTATATGATGTTTAGTCAAACAGTCGATACAGTGTGATATGATGTGTAGTCAAACAGGCGATACAGTGGCATATGATGTCTAGTCAAACAGGCGAAACAGTGGGATATGATGTTTAGTCAAACATGCGATACAGTGTGATATGATGCTTAGTCAAACAGGCGAAACAGTGTGATGTGATGTTTAGTCAAACAGGCGCTACAGTGTGATATGATGTTTAATCAAACAGGCCATACAGTGTGATATGATGTTTACTCAAACAGGCGATACAGTGTGGTATGATGTTTAGTCAAACAGGGGTTACAGTGTGATATGATGTTTAGACAAACAGGCGACACAGTGTGATATGTTGTTTAGTCAAACAGGCGACACAGTACTGTGATATGATGTTTAGTAAAACAGGCGATACAGTGTGATATGTTGTTTAGTCAAACAGGCGACACAGTTTGATATGATGTTTAGTCAAACAGATGATACAGTGTGATATGATGTTTAGTCAAACAGGCGATACAGTGTGATATGATGTTGTGTCGCACAGTCATGCGATGTATCAGGATCAATCGAAGACAATGTAAGAGGAATAAATGATAACGCTTAGTATTATTACGAATGCAGAAAATGTGAATTCGTAATAGGATCTATTAAATTTCTTTTTAGTTGGTCTGGTATCAGTCATAGGCAATATAGTTTTAAAATGTCTATTAACTATATCATTCACATTGTAATTCTTCAGAATAGATTTGCTAACTTCATATCACTATGAATAAACTAAACAAAACGTTACGATATACATGTATCACTTGGTATCTCTCCATACAGCCTCGATATCCATGGTTACACTCACATTCGCTCTCTGCATCCCTGGAATATGTCATAGCAAAATTGAAGGCTCAGTGTGCGCCACCTTGTTGTAAAGACAAGAAGACTAGTTGAATCCTTTGATGTACACCAAAAGAATCTCGCGGTCATGTAACGGTAAAAATTGAAAAGGCTTTAAAGTTAGGCGTCTCTCCTTTGTAATCTTCAAAGGGCAGGTATCGATTGGTCAGGTTTTTTAAACCTGAGACCAATCAGCAATTTTCATGCCTTCAATTTTGGCATGACATATTCCAGGGGTGCAGAGAGAGAAAGTGAGCGTTACCCCTGGATATCGAGGATGCTTTCCATAGTGAAATCAACTTTATAGTAACGTAATATTCATTCATTTGAATATTATCTATTTTACAGGCAGATAAATACTCCATTCGATGGAACAAAAGAATTCAAACGATATAGGTGCGGTGTACATTTTAGTTATATATATTTACCGGCACTGGAAACTATTGAAATCTTCAGAGGGACTCCAGCTTCATCCTTAGTCAATACTTCTCCATTATCTGCAATAAAGATAGTGTTTTATATTAAAATAAACACCTGTTTTATATCAAAATAAACACCTATTATCCAACAGAAACTGCTATTTTAATATACTTTACACTTTAGATACATGTAGTAGTACACAAATGCCTTAGAATGTTTACAAAAGTCCAGTGATCAGTTGTTACAATTGTGATCAGCTTAACGACTTTGACGCAAAGCTCAGAAAATGATTTTTGAGAACTATGTGAAACTTCACAAATATATTTTGGTTGTTGTCATTAGATGAGTATTTATAAATCACCATTTAAGTAACTTTACTTTCGAATTTCAACACTTTTTGAACATCTGCAAATTTTGAATATTTCACTAAAGTGTCGTTAAGCTTACCATGCTTTCACCAACTCGGCCCAGGTGAATTATCAAGACGTTCATTCAAACTAGGCCCTGATCATGGATACGTTGATTTTAGTTGTTTATATTCCTGTAACAGATCAAGATGCGAGTAACGTAACATATCATTTTTTGTATAACAAATATTGTTATTTTAGAAACATAACGATGAAACTACTAGCGTCTAACACTATGTATCAACTAGTTGTAGATAGATGGAGTTTAAAGTGTTTTTGATTTTTGCAAAGCTTAATGCAGTTTTTCAGTGTAGTTTAGAGTAATTATACATTTAGTTTATACAAGTTTAAAAACCTATTCCCTACCCGATTGCTCTAAACTAATAAAAAAAAAATGTATTTAACTTAAAAATATAACTTTGTTAGTCGTACATTGTGTGTATAAAACAATAAATATTTTAATTTATCACATTTCTATCCTGTTATTAGTACATTGTATCATGACATCCGTAACATGAATTATGTTGTGGACCCACATTTAATAACACCAGCGGATCTGTGATTGGCTAGTAGGTCCCCCTTGCTTCAATTGTGACGTCACAACTTCTTATTGTTTCAATTGCGTCCCTTTGTTTAAATTGTGATGTCACAACTTCATAGTGTACGATTGCGTTGTAGAGTCCATTTGTTTCAATTGTGACGTCACAACTTCATAGTGTACGATTGCGCTGTAGAGTCCATTTGTTTCAATTGTGACGTCACAACTCCATAGCATCTCAATGGCGTTGTGACGATAATTAGCCTTACCTCACCAGAAAGATGCAAACGCTCAAAATTATGTTCCTCGTTTAATAAAGTCGTAACAAATATTCAGTGAATATCAAGAATCGGCTTCACTCAATCACTCAGGAGCATCGATAGAAACGTTTTACATGTAAGCATGTAATGGTGTAGCTTTCCCGTAACTTGTACTAGACTTTCTAGCAATCAACTGTTAATGTATACGTACCTAGGTATAATAACTCGATAATCTGTATTTGTTTGTATAAATCCTCTTCTATTGACGTCAGCTTTAACCTTCATGTTGACCTTAATATAGATCATGGGCGTCATTGTACTAACTCCTCATTTCAACGCAAGAATCTTGTTATCTATATAGTAGACTATAGATGTAGAAAAAACACTCAAACAGCCAATGCTACTTAGCATCTGAAATCAATTAATTCCACTTTTTAAAGCTTTGAATGTGCACAGTTATTTTCTTAAAAAGCTTTCTCTCTCATCTACTTTTTTTAATATAACTTGTATAGAAAAGAAACAATTCTGGTTTTTTTTTAGTATTTATTCTTTCCATATCAATAGACTTGGAAAAAGTCAAGCATACATTAAAATCGATGAAATAAAATTAAAGATTATTTCTTTATATTAAAATGCAATTATCGCGTAACTGCCCACTGTTGATAAATAAATAACATAGTCAGAGTTTCCTATCGGAGACCATAAAAACTACTCTGCATAAGGTTTAAGGTCGTTCTTTTGAATTGAGATTTGAGCCTGACATAATAACAGAAATATTCATTCATCAGTGTGGCAAACAAACGTTTTTGTACTTTTACAGAAAAACACCATGAGTTGGTACCACAAGTGGGTTAGGGACCGCTTACTGTGAATGAATATTTAATGCAGCTTCTCAAGGTTTGATATATTTCTTTTTATATATCTTCTATTCCTGTTTTTCCAGGGAATATTTCTTTGTGTCTGTTGAATATAGAATATGCCATGGTACCAACACAGAAATATACAATCGGAGTGATGACCGGTCACCCACAGTATCATCATCATTGTATAGAAATTAACCGAACTCCCTATAAAGACAGCTTATATAATAATGGGTACAGAACAAAATAAAATATTTTTGGAAAAAGTTTAAAAATATTGCACAGCAGGATCTGACATACAGGCACAATACTGTTTAGAAATTTCAATTATTCTATGTCAACATTGCCGATATCATCCCCAAGTCACATCAGTTATCTGACATACCCCGCGACAGCTATAAGAAGATTTCTCGGTAATCGAGCTCCACAGTAATGAGTAGTGTTTTTTGATATTTTCACAACTTTTGTTGAGTAAACTTCCAGCTTACAATTAAATATTGTTAAGTATAGAATAGACCAAAGTATCAAGTACCAATACGTGCTGACGAGTCCTCCACGGTATCGTCAGCATCATTGTCTAAGAAACCGAACTCCTCAGATAGTCAGTTTATATAATAATGGGTACAGGAAACTTTTTTTTTTTTTTGAAAAGTGTTTTAAAATATTTCGCAGTAGGATCAATCATATAGCCACAATGTTGTTCAACCTAGATTTTCAATTATTCTATGTCAACACTGCCCAGATCATCCCCAAGTCACATCAATTATCTGACATACCCCTCGACAGCTATAATAAGATTTCTTTGTATTCGAGCTCCACAGTAATGAGTAGTGCTTGTTGATATTTTCACAACCTTTGATGAGTAAACTTCCAGCGTTCAATTATCAATATTGCTGTCACCTGTTAGGAACAATGATCGATGATACTTCAACAGTAAGGAAGCGAGAAACAGGAAGGTAAAACAGTTCACCGTTTATTTTAACAAAAGTTGTTACTGTATACCATCAGGAACTAGATAAAAAATTCGATAAAAACAAACAATTAGTTCTGCAGTTTGATAAATGAAACCTATCTCATAATTAATATAAGCTGTCATACAATTTCAACGAATGTTTGCCTTTATTTAAACCCAGTGCTACCTCCAACAACTGACGAACATGTATAGCTTCACGTGTAAGTATCATTCCCTACATAATCTGTAAAAAGTTCTTTTTACATAAAATATGTTGCATCATTCTGCATATTTTATATTAATTTTGCATCTAATGATTAAAGTCTATTCATGTTCTCGAGATTTCGAACTAAATGTAACACCAGTCTATGTGGTGCATTTTATCTCCTGTCCTTATACATTCAGATTAATAACAAAAACATGCAAACTTATTTATTTATTTATTTATTTAAACAGGTATTCCTTCGTCTTCGTGATTCATTGCAAAAACACGCAAACTTTTTTTTATTTATTTATTTCAACGAACATTTCCTGGTCCAAATGTCATTTCCGCGGTTATCATCACATTAAGTGACTTATCTCGTATCGAGAATTATGTAACATATTTTTGTTTTCATTGAGCGACACGACCATCTAAATAATATGGTCAGAAATATTGTTATCAGTTTACGTAATTTCCTATAAAACCGCCTACTGTCTACTGCTAGGGAGTTCTAATATCACACCCTTCGTTTACACCACCAAAACACGGAAGACATGATTTATTTGGTCTGTTTGTCTGTCGGATAAATTCGGTACGATATGATTTACTGTAAACGTAGAGACAGACAGACAGATATATCTCCTTATTATTTCTTCTTTTCACAGAATTTTCGCATAAATAAGCAAGCACTTAATTATCATTTATCATTTTGTAGATTAGAAAAGACGCTAAATCATTATTCATATTACTAAGAAAATTACGATGGCAAATTTACGAAAAGC
The DNA here is from genome assembly GCF_002113885.1 of Mizuhopecten yessoensis. NCBI lineage: Eukaryota > Metazoa > Mollusca > Bivalvia > Pectinida > Pectinidae > Mizuhopecten > Mizuhopecten yessoensis. Next base: position 733,432 of record NW_018408784.1, on the reverse strand, counting down.
GCCAGTATAAGTAAGTTTACAATATCGAAAAATTAAGTCGGGATAAATCATATCATTTTTTTGTTTTGAGATGGAGGCGAACCGCTTATTCTTATATCATTAATCGATTATATACCTGACGATTCATTATGTTTGTTGTCTTTATTAGAAAGATTGTACCTGAACTGGTTTTTCTCGTTAAATCCATCTTCATTAAACAAGCACTCATGGATATTTAACATCACTCCAACGTAAACTTTTCCCTCAGCTTTAAGTGCTTACAAACTGAGTTATGAAACCTAATATATCCTGTTAGTTTTGCTGACGTATTTAAAAGAATTTGATGACGTCTGTAAAATATTACAATACAAAAACAACAATGGGATGTTCCTTGTTTATTATTTCTGTCAACACCTTTGGAATCAAACCCTTACGTTCAAGTGGTAAGTTTGTTGCTCCTGTATTATCGAAATTCAAGATTCAAGATGCGTATATATCAATTCAAGGGTTAAACAAGGACATGGTGTACAAATAGCAGGTATGATATTTTACCTGATTTGTATCAACAAACTTACAAACACAAACACTCGATGGTCTGAAATCCTAACTTCTTGGTTAACCGGTAGTCAAGATATCTGTCTGGACATTTCAAATAGTAAACTCTTGTCCTTCTGACAGACAATGGTATATAACACATTTTAAAAATATTTTTTATCTACTTACAGACTTTTTCCTAGACTGGTGTTGATAAAGTTTCTTTTCCATGCATTTCCTATTTTCTTTTACCGAGACTCTTCGGGGCAACGTTAAAATTTAAAGTTCTGCATATCAAATTAAATACCTGAGTGATGAAATATTGTTTTAATAATATATTGATTGTGAGCTTTTGAACAAGGGAGCTTAAGCTTGAAATTAAGAAATCTAGATAAGATAAGTACACTGTTGCCAAGATGCCAGTGCATTAAAAGTACAGGCATATTTTAGACGTACGCGAAATTGAAGTAAAAACGTAAATGTGTACATTATTGCACAAGTACAAGAATAAAAAGCATTAAATGAAACGCTCTAGCAACCACAAACGTGATCACCTCTAACCATAGGGATGTGATGATTTCCCTTTTATCTCATTCGATTCAAGATTGATACTGTGAAAGTATTTATTTAAGCGGATTAACATTGTTAGGGGAAAATGGATTTCAATGAAAAGCGCTTTGATAAATTGGCGCACTCCTTCTCTATGCAATATGACATTACATACAGAAACTTTAATTAGCGCAATCTTATTTAAGCGCAATTCATAAAGTGCTAAAATGATAATACGGCTTTAACATGTCCTGTACGTCTACAGTATATCATCACTCCAGCTTCCGCTAATCTGGTGGGTCCATTTTGAGACAGATTTACAGGGAGCCGATTTTCCATGTTCTGTTGAAAACGACATGAATATGCAGTCGTTCCTTATTCAACTCCCGTACCTGAAAACGAAGATGACTGAATTCACAAGGATTTGAATCTCCTGTAACACATGAATAGGTCACGTTTTGTGTTGTAACTACATGCATAGGGTGCTCCAGCTGTGAATTGTCTATGTTGTGGTATTTAATCAATGCTTATCATTCCGATATTATAGGGAAAACTTGATAAGATTCGAATTTATATGACACTGGCTGCCGCTGTTACGAAGACGTTCAGCTCCATACAAACAGTATCAAACTCATGATGGGGTGTATTTAAATCGTTTGTCATATACATTGCATCTTGTTTCCTTCAATAAATTCTTTTCACAGGGCACTGAAAACACATACAAATTAACTAAACCTTGCATCCGTTTAACCTTGAATCTTTTTGTTTTCTTATTACTGTGTACATGTATGCAATTTGTGTATCACTTTCGTCATTTCTTATTGACATAAATAACATTTCAAGGATTTGGGCATGATTTTCGGAAATTACTAATATCATAACTTCTTTTTGAATTGCATCAGGCATTACGTAAGCAGAACATTAGGAGTGGCAGTTCCGGAAATCTTTTTCCCGGATGCTTCTTATATCCAATAAAAAGCATCAAAACAGAAATGGTTTTTAACATTGTACATGTAATCAATATCCACCAAAACATGTACATTTCGTAGTTAAGGCACGTGCAATGTTATGTGTGTTTGACCTTTGACACGTACTTTAGGATAATACTATTGGACTAAAGTGTAGAAAATAAGACAAGACAACCATAATTAATTTGTTTATAAATAAAATGAAAAGGCGTTGACGGATAATACTAATCCGGTAATCTTCTAAGTAAACACGCTACCGACGGGCCAGCTTATCTATTAACTATTTGGATTGCACATTCAAGTAAATATTTCAATGGAGTTAGTATCTAATATATTCTAAATTTAACTTGTGTTCTAAAAATAGAACAAGTGGCCATCAAGTCCGTCCATACCTGATATATATATATATATATATAAAATCTACATTTAAGTATTAATATCAAATCTCAAAAACTAGTCTTTGTTTAAAAGAATATAGAATAAAATAAATTGTCAACCTCTCCGATATTCGAAAATATCTGGAATCGAATACAGATGAAGGAATTTCGAGCTTGACCTCTTGGCCCGTATTTTATCAATGGGAATACTCCTAGTGCTAGACATCGTACAGAGGCCCGGTTTGTGTATACTTAACAAATTTTAAAGTTTTCCATTTGGATTTTTAAATGGAATTCCACTTTCCATCTCTTATCAAACGTCTTAGGGTATATAAAGACTCCTTTGATGGAACAGAACCCAGATTATAATAAGTATCCAACCTTACACCCATAGCTCTACATAAATTGCAGCGCAGTTACCTCGTGTATATTGGTAAAAACATCCAGGGAAAATGTTGCATGTGGAATTTAAACACCCTCGTTTCTGGCAGGTAAGTCGTACATGTTGAATACAAAGTGCAAAACAATTGTTTTTTTGAAGCTTTTGTACATGTAACAATCTACATGAATTTGAAATGATTTATTTTTAAATGCTATATTTTATCTTTTTTGATACTTCTTAACCACTTTTCATTCTTACAAATGTGTTTTATGAGAAATAATACCATTATTTTATTTATTATTTTCAGAAAAGCATGGCGCTATTCGCATGTACATGTGCATATCTCACACATGCAATGCAAATTCAATGCAGTGATCCAACAAATTTACGTCAGAGGTTAGAATCCAATAACCCAACCATCAATATCACCCAGTTTATGTCAGAATTCAGCGAAGACAGTTGTCCAGATGTAGTGCAATCCGAACTAGACATTGCGCAGAGATGTAGCAACACAGATCAGCATCACCATAGCAATCATCTTCGTTACCGGTCGACGTGTCCTTGGGTAACGGAAGTGACGTGTGACATAAACAGATATCCGATTGATCTTCATAATGCACGTTGTTGCCGCCGCCATCATTGTAACGGAAGATCGAACAACCACAATTGTGAATCTATAACAATTATGGTGACAGTCTTAATGAGATCTGGTCGATGTGTTGACGGTTTCAATGAATACGTAGAAAGCCAGGAACAGATAAGTGTCGGCTGCACATGCGCTGCTAGACGACGGCATAGACATGGGTGAAGCGCCTGACATTACGCAAATTCTGATCTTACTCTTCAGGATGTTAATACTTTGTTAAAAACTGACTTTGTTGCCCTTTTGTTAGGTGATTACGAGATTTAATTTTGCTTGTTATGTTTGTTGTTAAACGTGTTTTTGCTCTCACTTATTGAAGATATCGAATCCTATTTATTGAAATACACATTGATAACACTGTTGTCTTACATTAATTGAAATTTGTGATAAGGGTGATGCCTGTGTCAGCAATGCAATTCTATACATTAGTAGTCGATGTACGTGTTGACATTTTGAGCAGACTTGCTCCTGTCCGCAGTTCTCATTGTGGTTTGAAAGTTTATGTTCCTGATGGGTGTCGCGGTGTATATGAATGAATAGTATGCATGACAAGTAAATTCATATTGATAAATACAAATATTTCTATTTTTCTAATAAAACGGTTCACAAAAATGTTCTGTATTATGTTTTAATCTAAGATTTTTTCTGTGTTATAAGACCGGTTATAGCCAATCTACAATTTGTTCAAAATAAATAACTTGCATTACTGATCATGAATATGCAACAGGGGGTCGCGGTGGTCTTACGGTTAAGGCGTTTGACCGTCACTATCCCTCCACCACTAGGTCGCACGTTCCAGGCTCACGTGGGACAGTTGCCCGATACTGGTCGCAGGTTGGTAGTTTTTTCTCCATGTGCTTCGGTTTTCCTCCACCACCAAAACTTTGGCTCGCCCTTAAATGGCCATGGCTGCTAATAGGACGTTAATCACAAACAAACTCAAGGTTATGCAACTAATAAAATCGACATCTTTAGTCAAACCATCCGCTGATTAACACATTGTGGCTCTACGTATACATATCCAGACAAACACTAGAAAACTGAAATGTGTACTGAAAGAGAAGTACAGTACTATACAGGTTAAAGACGAGGTATAGTAAAATAAAAGGTTAATATGTCAAATAATGCAATGAATCAGGCTAGACCTGTTCAATGTCTCATCTAAAGTAAGATCATATTAGCTCTTAACGAACCATGGACTATGTAGGGGGTACTTATCGTCCACAATGTAGTGGAATGGAGCAGGACAACCATTTTCTATAATTACACAAGGGTCAAGTCACTCAAAGCGAAGTTGTCTTAACCGAATCGTTAACACAAACTTTCAAAATGCTATGTTTTGGAAAATCTTACTTTGACACAAATATGTTTGTTCATTGAGATGTCTTGTTTCAAGGGAATCGATTTAAGTCTGTATAAAATTATTTTATTTGATGATATCCATTAATCTGAAATCGTACTAGGATTTCTATATATCTGAAATCGTACTAGGATTTCTATCTATCTGAAATCGTACTATAGGATTTCTATCCATCTGAAATCGTACTAGGATTTTAATCTATCTGAAATCGTACTAGGATTTCTATCTATTTGAAATCGTACTAAGATTTCTATCTATTTGAAATCGTACTAAGATTTTAATATATTTGAAATCGTACTAGGATTTTAATCTATCTGAAATCATACTAGTGTTTAGTTTTGTGTTATATTAATACAGATGTGATCGAATGGGCCATGTGGAATAATATACACCATTAAAATATTATACGTATTTTATTCATACATCTTCAATTTGTTTTGGGGTTCCTACTAGCTACAAGTAATTTTGGATGTCACATGTGCATCAAAACCTTTTATTATTATGAAAAGTTATTTATACTTTCATAGTCAAGGAGGGAACAGTATTGTAAGGAGCTTTATAGATGGGGTCGCGTTGGCCGAGTGGTTAATGCTTCTGACCTCCTATGCTCACAAGCCATCAACCTCTGGGTCGCGGGTTCGAGGCCTTAACGTGGGGCAGTCGCCGGGTCCTTGCGACGGGTCGATGTTTTTTCACTAGGTACTCCGGTTTCCCTTCACCCCTTAAACCTGACTCGTCCCTAAATAACTATAGCTGTTAAAAGGACGTAAATAAAAAAATAAATCTAACTTAATTAGCTGTATATGACGAAATCGATCATATCTTAATCGTCTGTTTACCCGATACATTTATAGTACATCAGTAATAAATAAGGCATTATTTTGCATCAGGCTCCAGTATGTCCCACAGTTGAGTATGAACTCAAGAATTTGTACTCAACTCCCCATGTTTTAATATTAGAATTTGAACGTTAAGACACAAACATGCAAAAGTACCTATGGGTAAAATGTGTACATGTGTAAAGGTTACGACAAACCCCGAGGACTACGAAATCCCGCAACAGATCATGCCACCTTGTACAAAACAGTCTTGATTTAGAACCCAGGTTGAATTCGCACCCAAATTGCTGGTAATCATATTACTATATATTACTTGTAGATTAATGCATCTATTGGAATTTGTGTATCATTGCAAATGTATATTTTACAAATATTTGTTTCGATATAGGTACTTCAACAAACTTTAAACAACAGAACAATTAATAACTATTTGTAACAGAGGTCATTAGTTTTTTCAATGCCTCCGCCAGGAGCCAAACCCGGGACCTTAGCTTACTAGTCTTACGCTCTACCGAATGAGCTAAACAGAAATTCTCCCTAACCGAGTCGGTAGAAAGCGGTTCGTTTTTACCAGGATGACATCATATATATATATGTAATGTCCCTTCTTTTATTCTGTTTATAGCTTTGTCGGATATGTATCGTGTGTATATTATAAAGTATCATCACACATTTAAAATAAGGTCAAAAATGATGAAAAACAACAACTACAACAACAACAACAACAACCGCAACGGTATCTGAGGAGACACCTAAACAACATGAATTGCAGAATGCGCAGAAAAGGTCGTCGAAACCAGATTTCCGTCAATATATTTCTCGATAACGTATTTAAAAGTTACAACCTCTTGCACTACAGACGTACCTGTACTTGGTGACCTTTTCCTACATTACGAATGAAGAGCTTAAGCAAGTAAATATACGTTATAGATCATTACAGTGTAAAATATTTACCTGTACAACTTAGAGGTGATACCCCGTTGCAACCGGGTCGGTAGCCGAGTTATCCGAACATACAAATACTTATAGATAAGTACAATCAGCCTAACACACTGAAGTGTGTTATTGTATCTATGCATTGATTCACATAATCTTCCCTTAGCGCGAGGTTTAGTCATGGAAATCTCAACCAGAGGGTCATATTCTCAATTGTCTGTTCATACCGAGGGTTTGACGTTCGGGAATCTTATCCCGAGGGTTGATATGTCTCTACCATACCCTCACCATGATCCTATAATTATTTATCACCAGTCATTTAAATAATGTATTCGAAAATGATGTGGTTATCATCATTTGTAATCTGTGAATTGTTGCTGGAATTCATCGTGGCAAGGTTTCCATGAAAGACTAGTTTAAAAAATAAAGAGCACATGTACAATATATCTGTTGTAGCCACAACGTGTAGATTGATACACTGTAAATTTGAGGTTTTTGAAGTAAAACCAATTTTCATGATGTAATACTTACCATAACTTTAGTATGCATATACAATACCTACACCCATCTTTGTAGCCCAAAAACAAAAGATTCAAATATCCCTACCTCCCTACCGTGACGTAACCTCTATCTCGATGACAGAGCCACGGAGTGATCTCCCTTCCTCAAACCCCCTTTTATGGAGCCTAAAGGCAGCCAGGATGAGGAGGCAAGGGGAGGAATACAGGGTGGGACTCCATAAAGTTATGGTAAGTATTACATCATGAAAATTGGTTTTACTTCAAAAACCTCAATTTCATTTCAGTAATAATTACCATAACTTTAGTATGCGAATTCGTCTTACCGTAGTGGAGGCTTCGAATCCAGGCAGACCAGGCTGACGGAACAAACTCGAGACATGCTCAAGGTAGGGAAAAGGTTCAAGGAACCCCCCTAATAAAGCCCCGAAAGTAATTAAAAAATGGAAAACCTCCCCGTGAAACGAGCAGGTGTACCACCGTGGTGCCTGATAGCATACTATTTAAAATCACTGAATTACTGTGGAGGAACAGCCACAGACTGTGCAACCACCACCGGTCCAAGGGAATACAATCCATCAGAATGAGAGGCCAAGGACCGGAGATAAAAATCCGTGAAGGTAGTCTGTCCGCGCCAGAAAGCTGCGGACATGACCTCCTGAAAGGGGGACCCATTGAGGAGGGCCCATGACGCAGCAAGGGCCCTGATCTCATGAGCCCTCACCTTATACAACGCCCGAACCTGATCATCCGAGTGGTCGTAACCGTACTTGATGACCTGACAGATCCATCTAGACACTGACTGAGAAGAGATATCCTGTTGACCCTGCTTAATGGGCAAAAACAGACGAGATCGAGGACCTCCCCCCCCCCTGGTTTTATCGAGGTAAAACCTAAGCGCCCGACAGGGACAGAGCAACCTATCCCGTTCCTCAGTTCCAACGAAGGCAGTCAAAGACGGAATCTTAATCGGATCGGGCGAGAAGCCAGGAACCTGATTCTTAGCCACAAAGGCACGATCAGTGAGAAGGGTAACGGCAGAGTAATTCCTGGACCATCGGAGGCAAGAGGGGTGAGAAGACAAGGCATGAATCTCACTCCTCCTTCGACCTGAGGCCAGGGCAACAAGGAATACCACCTTGTAAGTAACAAACTTCAAGGAGGCAGACGCTAAAGGCTCATAAGGTGCCCGCATCAGCGATTCGAGCACCAGTGGCAAATTCCACTGCGGAGCCAACTGCCGGACCCTAGGCCTGTCCAACCCAAACCCCCTAATCAAGGCAGAAAGAGAGGAGGACGAGCCTACCTCCGACCTACCATGAACAGAGAGAACACTAGCAATGGCCGTGCGATAACCAGCGATAGTGCCAGGGGCAAGATTGCGGTCCCTAAACAGCCAAAGAAGGAAGTCCGCAATCACCTGGACAGTAGCCTTGATCGGATCAACCTTCCTGCCGACACACCAATCACAGTAAATCTTCCATCGTGACTGGTAGACGGCAGATGAGGAAGCCCTAATTGATCGAGCGATGCGATCTGACACGTCCCTAGAAAAGCCCGCCTGAGCGAGGCCTCCTGAGATAGCTTCCACGCGTGAAGGTGGAGGATCTCCGGACGAGAGTGCATCGTCCTGGAACGAGGCTGGCGAAGGAGGTTCGCTCTGAGAGGAAGAGCCAGGGGCTCTTCCACCAGAAGCGACAAAAGCTCCGGAAACCAAGGCTGCCTCGGCCACAGGGGCGCTATCAGGAGGAGGGAACACTGATGCTCCCGAAACTTCTGCAGCACCCTGCCCACCATGTTGAAGGGTGGGAATGCATATGCATGCATTCCCTCCCAATCCAGAGACAGAGCGTCCACGGCCCAAGCCCTTGGATCTGGTACCGGAGAGACAAACGTTGGCAACTGATTGTTCAGTGAAGTGGCGAACAGGTCTATGTGAGGCCTGTCCCACACCTGACAAATTCCCACGAAAATCGAGGGATTCAGTTGCCACTCTGTCAAAACCGGCTGGCGGCGCCTGGAAAGAGTATCCGCCAGAACATTCAACCTGCCTGGTAGATGCTTGACACAAATTGTCAACTGCATTTCCTGACATAGAAGCAGAATGCGGATAGCGAGGGCACACAGGGTGTGAGACCTGGTTCCCCCCTGTCTCTCCAGATACGCGACAACCGTAGTGTTGTCCGTAGCCACACAAACCACCTTGGAATGCAGGATCTCCCGAAAAGACTGCAGAGCCAACAGAACAGCCCTCATCTCGAGCACATTGCTGTGCTCCGAGAGCTGTTCCCCAGACCACTCCCCCGACTGGCAACGCCCGTCGAGATAAGCTCCCCACCCTGTCATGGATGCATCCGTGTACAGGGTCATAGTGGGAACTGGCTTGGACAAAGGAACCCCTCGGAGAACATTGTCCTGATGAGTCCACCAGCGTGCGTACTCCTTGACCGACTGGTTCAGAGGAAGCAAGGCTTCCCAATCCCTTGAAGAAGGGACCCAGTTGGCAAGGAGAAACATCTGGAGAGGCCTGATGTGAAGTCTCCCTAAGGGGACCACATCGGCCAGGGCGTTGAGATATCCCAGAAAACTGAGAAACCAACGTACCTGGACTTGAGACCGGCCGATAAAGGTCAGAGCAAAAGCCCTGGCCTTCTCGAACTTCTCCATCGGTGGAAGGGCGATGCCCTGAACCGTATTGAAACGGTTCCCCAGAAAAACAAAATCCTGAGATGGGGAAACCTCCGACTTTTCTCTGGAAGGAATGAAGCCGACCTTGAGTAAGAGTTTCAGAACCAACCGGGTGACCTGTACCAGAGACTCTCTCACTAGGTGGAGCATGAGGGAGTCGTCGAAATAGATGTGAACATCTATTCCTCGAGAGTGCAGGAATCCCACGACCACCTGCAGCAGCTTGGTGAAAACCAAAGGTGCAGTCGTGAGCCCGAACGGCATGGCCCGGAACTGGAAGACCTTTCCGTTGCAAGTAAAACGGAGGTACTTCCGTGCCGACTTCTTGATGGGGATGTGGAAGTAGGCGTCCTTTAGATCTACTGAAGTCGCCCACATTCCCTCTCTCACGGAGGCGATAATACCCCGAGGAGTCTCCATCTTGAAGTGAGGAGAATCTACGTGCTTGTTGAAGGCACTTAGATCTATGATGGGACGCCACGCCCCGGACTTCTTCCGAACCAGAAACATTCTGGAGTAGAACCCGGGAGTGCATCCCGACATAGGAACCTCCTCGACCGCGCCCTTGGAAAGCATGGTCCTTACTTCCTCCTGGAGCGCCAGAGCCTTTTCCGGATCCCCCGGTGGAGGAAAAAAGATTGGCTCTGACGCTAAGGGCGGATCCCGCACTAGCGGAATGCCTAACCCCTCCTTGATCACAGACAAGGTCCATGCGTCTTCCGTAATTTCCTTCCACTCTGGAAGGAAAGCAGAAAGACGACCCCCCACAGGAAGATCTGGTCGAGGCAGATCGAGACCTTGCCAGGCAAGAGAATCGTCTGCTGACCCGAAGCCTAATCCTGCGGGAGAAGGACCTAAGCTTGAGCCGAGAGGACTGCATTCCTCCCGGCCAAACTCGTCGTCTGACACGACCAAGGAGGGAAGAAAAGAGTCAGGAACCCTTCTTCTTACCCCCAGGAGGGTTCTTACCCTTCTTACCCTTCCATTTGTTGCCCTTGAAGGGAGGCTTATACTTGGGCTGCGCAGAGGACTGCGAAGCCGAAGGTTTAGCCTTCTTCTTAGGAGGCGCTGACCCCTGCGAGGTACTGGCCTTCTCAGCCTGAATCCTCTTCACCAGAAGTGCAGAGGCGACCGAGTCCTCCTTCAAATCCTTCTGAACAGAAGGAAGGGCCCCTCCAAAAAGAGTGGACCCTGAGAAGGGGGCAGTCAACAGTCTGGAACGGTAAGGCTCATCGACCGGGCGATTTTTCAAAACTGAAAACCGCCTAGCCAACAAGACATTGACGAGGGATGACACCTGTAAAGCTGCCAGCGCTCTCAATGCCCCGTTCAGGGCAGAGGTCACTCTGTCCTGGATGTCGGCCTGCTCTGTCTCGGTTATCCGACCCTCAGGCAAGTCGGATACCCTATATAGACAAACCGTCAAGTAGTCTATATACGACAGAATCTGGATGGAGAGACGCAGCAGTCTCTCCATCTTGTGGTGTTCTTTGGGACCGAACACCACCTGGTCCACCGATTTACCGGGCCAAGCTGCAAGTTCCCTCGATTCCAGCTTAGCTGGTTGAGGGGCAAGCAGACCATCATGTGTGGCATAGTCAGTGGCGTGCACCTCTGACAAATCGCCAACACTGAGCTGCAACCCAGCATACCCAGGACTACGGGTTGAAGAAGAATTCTTCCCTAAAACCCGAGACTGGGCGGTGGCCAGAGCTGAAGACACAATGGTGCCTTCTGGCAGAGAGCGGTCCGACCGAGCGGACACCCGAGGAGCCACCAAAGAACCCAAAAGGGTGGTGGACTCGGGGACAGATGATGCCGAAGGTGGTGGGCAAACCTCCTCCCCAAGAATCCGGGAAACGTCAGCCCTAAGGCCCCGCATACCGGATAACACATGCTGGGCCTCAACCTCAGCAGCCTCAGGGTCTCCCTCATCCTGGAAGTCCTCCTCTGAGGGCAAGCCCTCCTGAGGACTGTCGTCAGACGACTCGGAAAGACCAGCGTCTATATCCGAACAACCAGGTGAAAGATGAACAACATCATTGTCCTCTGCCATACCCGCGCCCTCAACGTCCATAGCCTCCACACCATCCAGACCAGAAGCCTGGGGCGGAGGAAATGGGCCAGCCAGAGGGGCCAACCCGAGAGAAGGCTCCCCGTACCGGCGTTTAGGTGCAGTGCGCCTAACGGCCGTGGCTGTAGGTTTAGGCTTAGTAGCCAAAACCCTACCCTTGGACCCAGAGACCAACGAGCCTGCCCGAGAGGCAGAAGTCCTAAAGGTCCGACACATCTTCTTCGGACCGGCCGATAAGGCCCCCGAAGTAGCAGAAAGGTGGGGGGGGGGGGGGGGGTCAACAGAACTGCTAACACGTCTCCGCGAGGGAGAGACCAAACCCCAAGTATTCCACGACGGAAATGCCATGGGGTTAAACCCATATCCCGGAGGATAGGGGAAAGGTCCCGCGGGCTGGGAGTGCCCCCAGAACTGGCCAAACTGGCCTGCCTGAGACTGGGGCTGGCCAACCTGCCCAAAGGGCGAAGGTGGACCGCCACTCCCTCCAGGTGGAACCCCGGACATGTACGGGCTATGCCCGTAACTGCCGGGATGCTGCCGCAACCCAAAACCATCCGCAGGCTGGTAAGGGCGGCCCAATGATGGTTGCCCGCAGGCACCCGTATACCCTAGGCCAGGGGAAAACGGTTGCCGGAAACCGGCCCCCTGTCCAGCAAACCCAACCCCTGGGGGGAAACCCCCCAGGTTCCCAGAAGAATGAAACTCGGGACCGGACCTAATAGGACCGGGTCCGGGTAACTGACCGGGAGGGTATGCCTGACCAGGGTCAGGCTGCCCCTCCCCTACTCCAGGGAGTTCCTGGACTGGAAGGGCCACCCCCTGCTCACGAGAGGGACTTGCCGAAGCAAGACCCCCCGAGACAGGAACAGAGACAGTACCACCAGACCCCAGAGAGCTGGTGGCACGACCCCTACCTCTCTGCTTCCCTCGCTTACCGGAAGAAACAGACGAATCTGTCTTACGGTAAGTTGAGGGTAGCTTTGGAACAATGAAGTCCTTGCCCTGAGATTTTGACTGTGAACAAAGTTCACAAGGCGAAACCTCACTGCAAGGACGACACCTGGGACAGGCATCATGAGGGTCCCGTTCCACAAAGAAATGGGAACACCCATGAGCACTACCTCGTCGCTGTCCCGACCGAGACATACCCTCCAAAGCGAACGTAAACAAAAAATTTACAAGCAGATAAAACGGGAAAATAAGGATAAAATACGATAGTACAAAGTACGCAACGTAGAAAGAATTTCACCCGTAATATAAATCAGAAAACGGTTAAAATAAATAACGTTTGCCGAAACAAACAACCGTCACCGAAATAAACAGAGGTCGGAAATTAACCCACGATAATGGCGGACCGTGGCACACCACCGGCACACGTGGAGTAAAATAACCGGCCGTAAAAGGCACAAAAATAATTTTCAACAACAATTAGCTATATCAATAAGGGCAGATGGGTAAAAGGCACACAAACTGCGCAAAAATATGAGTTGACACTCAAACCAAACCGACAAAACAAAGTTTTAAATTGGAGCAAGCTCCGTGCGTCAGCATGCAGCAGGCGCCATAAAAGGAAGAGGAAGGGAGATCACTCCGTGGCTCTGTCATCGAGATAGAGGTTACGTCACGGTAGGGAGGTAGGGATATTTGAATCTTTTGTTTTTGGGCTACAAAGATGGGTGTAGGTATTGTATATGCATACTAAAGTTATGGTAATTATTACTGAAATGAAATCAGGGGTTCTAAATGTACCTTGAACTTTTTCGCTGTATTCTGCATGTTCCTTGAGACACTTGTAGTAAAAGAAGTCTAAGTCCTAAACGAAATAAATGGTCATACGGTCAATAATAAAATTGTTTACTCCTTGCATCAACTATAGAATATGGTTTCAAGTTGAGTGTATTTATAACTTGTGTGTATGTGTTGTTGTTGTTGTCCAAATACCAACGTTTGATGTCAGAACGGAGATGGTAAGCGTAAGCAAGATGATTAAATAAACAAGAAATGTCTCAAACAGTCTCAAATTCAAGAAATCTCCTACACAATACGGAATATTACGTCAATTTCACTTCACTTGTGTGTAAAGTAATAGAAAACACTCGTTGTTGCTATACGACGTTTGCAGATGATTCATCAAATATCGATAACAAATATTAGACACATTGTGATAGGTACATTGTATGACATTCGATGTTGCTCCTGCTGCTGCGACTGTTGTTTTAGGCATTTTTAAATTTCCAAGTGCAAAATAATATGACTCAGGCATCCCATTGAGAGAGCGAAGCTCGTACTGTACATTTGTTTCAACACATTTGATTTTTGAATCATAACATTTCACATTTTGATACATAAAAAATGTACCTGTACTTGGTTTCATGTAATATACTTGAATCTGTTGCTGGGCAAAATCATCCGACCTTGCTGTTTTAGTGTGATCCACATTCGCGCTACACTAATATGACGCATTCCATGTTAGTTGAAGTTGACACTGATTTGTATTACGGTACTACTAGACCATATTGATAGTAATAGTATCCTCATTTGGTTCTTTTTTATCCAAGAATACCAGTATAGGTAGCAGAGTACAGTAGAAATGGCTTGACCCTAAAAATAAAGGGCATGTCTCGGATAAACATGGATAGCGGATTCATCCTGCACAACACACCTTCATATATATATATATTTATAAACTATATCTTGAATACGTTTTTTTTTTAAATGATTGCATAATTTTTTCAAAAAGCGATTTCCCCAAATTCAGGACTTGTGAAAACCATGGTTACCACTTCAAAAAACGCCAAAAAATGCAAAAAAACATGATATTTAACCCAAAATTTGACCCATGCAAGTAGTAATTTTATTCTTAAAACCTGTCTTAAATTAAAAATCACCTACTCGGTCACAAAAATACTCACGTTTTATCATAGGTTGAAAACTTGATATTTCACAATATTTACACATGTGCTGAGAACAAAAATAGACTACATGAAAAGCTAGCTTTTGTTGTGTAGACACAGATTCGTAAATGGCCAAAAATGTAGTCTCGAGCCAAATTCGATTTATTATTTTTAAATGTGAAACCCACATAGTTCAACTCATCATGTATATGCCAATTTTAGAGCTGATTTTTTTGTTTTTGTTACATGTAATATTACAGAGGTTATTCATTGTACAAAATATCACGTGGTCACCGTACGCTATTGTACACTGCTACCATAGGCCTATACCCCTCCCCCTACTCATGTTTGTTCATAAAAATATGTATTATTATTTTCATCCAAAAGTTTAAAAGAAACAAATGTCATTAAAACATTATAGAGTTCACATGATAATGTGAGTTGTAGGCAGAATGTATAAATATATAAACAAATGGTTTGAGCCGATATGCAAAACGATGAAGGATGTATTTGTTTTTATTTAAATATACATAGATATTCTGAACAACAATATGTTTAACATGTTAGACAAAGCAGATTAGAGACTGTAAAGTCTCCGGCCAGTACATGATGATGGAATTGATGTCGGTTTCATGCTGGACTTGTTGTTCTTGAGTCAATATTGGTGTTAAATGTGGTTGAATAAAAACAGTTGCCATCACCAGGTACATCAATATGCGGAATAGTTTTGATTTTGATTAGAAATGGTTGCTGACGGACGCATAGGCCTAGTTATTTTTAAGTATGCATTGTGTTAAACAAAAATATAAATGGTGAAAATATAATGTTTCTAATTATCTTCCTTACTGATATTCTTAAAGCAGAGCAAACTAATGCTTTTTACTTCAATGTCTAATCAAAATGCTGTAATGATTTACACAGTTGAACGGAAGTACAAATTGTCAAGCGTTTAAAGTTTATATTTTTCTAAGTATCAATAAAGATATTTTACTGTACAAAACTGTAAATTTTGTTACATTAGATGAAACCAGATTCAATCTATTATACAAGCAGATCTAGCATTTAAATACTCCAATTCAAATACGGGATGTTCCACGGGAGGTAACTCGTAATTTCGAATCTTCATTAGTTTTCTTTGTCACCTCCCTATTCATTCTATACGCGTTATCGTGTTTTATTCCGGAGAAACTTAGAGATCAACAAGTGTTAACATATAGATATCATGCATTCGACAGAATATACCGAGTCACTCGCCATTTTAAAATGTTCTTAATGAATGGGACATAAATCCCAATTCCAATTTTGTAGAAAATATATTGTTAACCAATAAAAACAACACATATCAGCATTCAGTCTGCACTGACGCGATGAATCCAAAAAAACTATCTGAAAAGGCTCTGTCGAAACATATTGAATACACTTACGAGACATTTAGAGCCCCTCTGATTTTTTCTGTACATACTTATTTTTGTACAAAGAATCGATGTTATATTGTCAAAGCTTAATACCGCTTGGAAATATCAATATAGAATAACCAATGACCTGTTCGTTTATGCTTAACAACCAGTTTGTAATGTAACATTTTCGGGAATATATGCACAGGCCTTACAAGTCTTTGTCGAGGCTCGTCTGAACCAACCATTTGGATAGCGAGAAATTAAAGTGACACTGATTTCACCACACCAAACACACATCAACTGACGCAGGGGCGGGTCCAGGTGAGGGCGAAATGGGCGTACGCCTCCCCCCTTTTCAAAAAAAAAAAAAAAAAAAAAACCCCTATCGTAATATAAAATATACATGCTCCAAGTCAGGAACCGTTACATTAGTGCATTTCACAATTATTTTATGTTTTTAAGTAAAAAAAAAGGTCCAATTTTTTTTTCGACTCGCTCCGCTCGGCAAAAGATTTAATTATCCTAGAAACACCCCTGTGACGCACAGACAGAACAGACAGATACACAACAACTGACGTACAGGCAAAACACATCAACTATCTTACACTCAAATAAGTAGCAGACGTACGTACGTACAGACGGATATGTTGAATTGATACCGACAGAATGCAACAGTCGAACGAAAATATTCACGGGTTAGACGTACAGAGATCCTTTAATCAGACACGCGAGTGCGCGACAGACAAACAGACCGATACGCGAAGGACGTACAGATTCACAGTACAATCACACAGTAGACGTACATATTCACAATAAATGCACAGTCATACAACAGAAGTACGCACAGATATATTCCCAACAGAAGTACAGAAAGATTCGAAGTAGAGTCGGATTTAGTTGCCATTATAAGACTTATTAGCTTCAAGGGGCATAACTCTTACAAATGATACACACCAGACGTCTAGACGGTCATAAAAAATGCAAAAATAAGAAGGATACCGTATTTGTTATAGTAGGAGAATATGAGAAACGGTAGAGGGGTATGGCCCGTTGAACTACCGGTGGTATAATTGATTTACCAGGAGGTAAAACCCTTATGGTCTAAGATATATAGTGTTGAGTCGATGCATATAGTGCGCGCCGGAAAATCTACATGTATCTTTTAAATAAGCCGTTTTAACAAGTTCTTAAATTTCATTCGAAAAAGAAGGTCACAGGTTACATCTCGGCCCAGATACAAGTGCAAACGCATGAGCCCAGATAGCGTTGTCCCAGTCGCTATAATGTAGGCTTCAAGTTCATGTAAATCGTCGAATCTAGTGTTTTCAAGGCCCCTTTCTCCTCCTTGTCATGTTGGATGAACAGCAAGGTAACAACATCTTGGATGAAAGATTTTGTTTTACAACTAAAACTGCAACTGACGACTTAATTTGGGATTTAAACCCAGTCTAAGTGTAGGAGAATGGCCAGACTCTCTGTTTAATAAAACAGGAATTTCACCTGGTTTCCTTAGTGTGAAGCGATTATTGATGATTGACTTTTACGAAAGAAATCCTGTAACAGAATGACTTCCTAGTATACTGATAGCCTATATTACAGCTGGGTATACTAAAATTACACGTGTAATGTTTGTATCAAGGACACAGCAAGCGTAGTCTAAACTGATGCTTTAAAGTTTTAGTGTACTCTATTCTTATATCTAATTGATGACAACATCGAACGGAGGCACTTCTGACTTCTGATTTCTGTTATACACACGCAAATCGGCTTAAACCAAAAAGAATATTTCAAGAAACGATAAATGAGCTGATGGATTATGATTAATATGAGGTCAAATAATTGAATTTCCTTTTTTTATTTTGTAAAATCGACTCTGCTTTCAGTTTTCATCGAGAATGGCCCTTTTAATTTTCAAGCATAACCGACATGACAATTTCTCTCAAAGGGGTAGACAGACAGAAAAACGGAGACAGAGAGAGGGATAGACATGCAGAGACAGACCGAGACAGACAGACACACAGACAGACAGACAGGCAGAAACAGATAGACTGACAGAGACAGACAGACACACAGACAGACAGACAGACAGGCAGAAACAGAACCTGGCAGATACATGGAGAGAGAGAGGATGATTAAAACACAGCATCAGCAAATATGGACAAAAGTGGAAAGACAACAACTGTGAAGGCAAACGATTTCACCTCACCCCAGTTCATATCACAATTGATTGTCAGTGTACGGTTAGCAATTATGATTATAACTTAATTCAAATGATGTCAATGGTGACTGTGTCTCCGTTAAAATACCTAACTGATATGGTGTACGTGTGATTAGGTCCGATTTATAATCGCCCTCGTCTGATAACAGGAAGTATGGTATGTACAACAGCTCAAATCATAACCGTAATGCGGTACGGCATGTAACAGACACTGACATATCTTAAGTGTGCATAAGTTGTACGTTAACTGTACCTGGTAGCTTCCACATATACTTTTTGTTATATTAGAAATATGTGATATAGCTACACGAATCATTGGTGATATTGGGATATCAAACAATGGATCCAGGAACAGCCGACTCCAAAACAGCACTTGTGACACATGATGACACATCTACGCGAAGGACGTATCGGACCCGCTGGTACGTTTTGTGTTTAGTGTCTATAATGAGCTGTGTCCAAAACTGTATATGGGCAGGCTGGGGTCCCATCGCCCAATCAGCGAAGGTAGTCTACGGTTGGGACGACAGAATTATTGACATGCTAGTGAACGCTGGGAACATAGCTTGCATCGTTTTCATACTACCAGCGGCATGGCTGTTGGATGTTAAAGGTAAAACAGTCAGCTTTTCAAGTCTCGATAGCAAATATTCAGTTTCATTGCAAATTCCTGCTACAACCAGATCAGGAACATTAGATGTTCACGGTAGTGTGTCACTCACTAGAGATGCATTCGCTTGGACCTCTCGTTTGAACTGTGATAATGCTCTGCTCTGTGGTACATCTCAATTTAATTAAAACTATATCTTAATATACACTCCGTTCCGTAAACTACACTCTGCTACGTCATAAAGTTTACGGAACGGAGCGCAGATCCAGATATGGTTTTAATCAGATTTGGTATATCTGATACACTAACTAGCCGTCTGCAGTGGTTCCAGAACATTACATCACATCTGGTTATCTGTACTTATCTATATTCAAAAGAGAAAACACATCACAGCAGTACTACATCCATATGGCATTGGTTACCTGATATACAGGCCGCAGTATAAAATTTTGATGTACACATACAAGGTACGGATGAATAGAAAAATCCCTCAGTGTTACAGGAAGATTGTTACCCTTTATCAGTTATCAGTATCACTGCCGTCGGAGACAGACTCTCGTTATGCGACTTATGGAAGTTGTTGTTTCGGAATGGTAGCAGCTTCTTTGTGAAATTCACCTATTTCCGTCTGCATTTTAGACCCTCTGTAACACAGACGTCCTGCCATTACCATGTCATCCTATCAAAGGTTTCGTACAAGAATTTTATTATGAAATTCGATGCTTTTTAGAGACTTTTAAGGGGTTTTTTTCAGTTACATTAAGGCCTTAAATCTCCCGTCAATTGCAAATTCTCGATTTTCAGAGAACTGGGAGTTTAATCTCAGTGTCTCCTTGCTCTACGTCAAGTTGGTTAGTCCGAAAATCTAAAAATTAACTCATAGCACATATTTCATTTCCGTGTATTTTCTGAGTTCATATTTTTGAGAATAACACCTCAAACCACCAAAATTGATAAACAATCTGAATTTAACGATCAATTAGTCTAATCCAAGGTTCATCTTCATCCTTTCAAGACATTTTTGTTAAAAGGACTATCTACAGCTATGTTGAAATTACATGGGAGCCTGCTTCCTCATAACTTTCGTTCGGAAGTGTTACATGTACGAGAGTTATGCTGCTGTATTAACTTTGTTCAATCCCTTGTTCATCTAGAGTTATTACTTTGAATAACTTCACTAATTATTTAGATGATTAATTAACCTAATTACAGCAACGGGGTCGAAAACAGAATATCAGTCTGCAAATATTGTTCTGAAAAAATCATATTTTTTGCCTCATTATACTTGGTAAAGAACATTTTCTTTGATGTGATGCTAACATAATACATTTATTATCCAAAATGTGAGGATAATCGAGCATCTTGTGAAAATCATCATGTTAAATGTTAAGTGCAGGATATTTCGTTCTTATTATTACTGCATACCAAACATTTTCATGGTACATGTATGAAGAGGTGTTGTTTTTTCAAATATGGATGCGAAAATTCAGTCCAAAAAATTGATGGAAAGTATTCATTTCGTACAATCAACTGTCCTGTGTATCAAAATAGGTGAGGGCCTAAGACGCCTCCCTGGTGTCCACCAGAAAGCAGTGCATCTGATTACTGATAAGTGGTAATGAAATTCAGTGCAAGCCTACAATGAAACTTTCAATGCATTGTAAGTCACAAAAAAAGGCCTAATTTAGATTTGTTTCATAACTTGGCGTGATTGATAAAGTTTTATGTAACAATCAGTTTTGAGATAAAATGTAATATCCTTGTCACTTTTAAGAATTGGTTCTGATATATGTATACACTTTATCATCACCCTTTTGTTACTATATTGCTTAAAGGGGATATTCTATACTAATTGGTTAGCATTCATTTCATAATGAAGAGTAAATGTATTGGTGGAAATTGACATCGTATCTTCGTGAAATCTCGTAAATATAAATGGACAAGAAATTTAAAAAAAAAACACTACAATATAATTTGCTTTTGGATATACTGACTAAAAGTGGCATACATGTAGATTACTCAAATGAAGATGTTAGTATTTATCCGAAGTGCTACATAAGGTATCTGCGCAAAAGAGAATCTGAAACAAATCGTTTGGAAGATGAAACTACAAATAGTTTTCCTCTCTTAACAATCAAGGACCTTTTACGGGTCCAAGACATGATCTCTTTGTTTTAACAATTTAATTTCGAAGTAAAACAAATCCACACTTCTACCAAAAACGTGCCAGGCATCAGATGATTATCACACACAAATTGTGGTGTTCTCTGTCATCACGTGTCGGCTTATTTTATCTTATTGGCAATGACCAGAACCCATGTACACAGGTTATCCTACAAGGAAGCAAGCCTTTGTATTCTCAGTAATAAAGTAGTTCGTCTGAAAGAATTGATGACTTTTAAGAAGTGTCGTACATCTTATCAAAGAATCAATCAGCCTTCACTCTCAATTTTTGTCTCTTGGATGACCCTGGCTGCAAAGCTTGGACAGGTTGGTCCAGAGAACAGTTTCTCAATGTCCATTCGCACTTATCCTGTATATGCCAAAACTCTTTTCTCTCATTTCCTTGTGTGTAAGATAGAGCTGTCCAAGGTAAGAAAGGGGTGTAGGAAATTTCTTTCTATTACCCTGGGCAGGTGTATCCGCACTTTTACCGGTGTGAGATTTCCTTTTCTTGCATGCTAGACCGAGTTATCCGCATTTCCGGCGGTGCTGGAAAATTCTATCCGACCCACGGGTCTAGATCGCTTACACGCACAGACTGGCGGGGGAATTATAGTGACCTTTCGGGGTCACGCTATTGTTCGTGACGTCATTTTATGACGATTTGGGGCCAGTCAGGGTCATTGACGTCACTAACAATTGCCATCCGGGCTTCATATGCAAATTAGAATGTGCGGACAGTTTACAACTTTACTAGAAGAGCAGGTGTTTTTACGGGTTTTAGGTAAAAAGCAAGAAATATAATCCATCCCTGATATGAGGTAAGGATAAGGTTATTCAAACCTTCGGGATAAAATATTGAGCAAAAGACCCTCGGCAAAGCCTTGGGTCTCCTGCTCGATATCTTATCCCTTGGGTTTGAATAACCTTATCCATACCTCACATCAGGGATGGATTCTATTAGTCTCACCCTAGGGTTGAGACGGGGGGATTCCCCTATTCATAACAATGGCATGACGTTTAGCATGTAACATTATCATTACATTGTGTATATGATGCACAATGGGAGAACAGGTTAAGAGAAAAAAGAATCATTCATCCCCTTGTGGGTGAGAAAGGGGAATCTCAAACCTCGGGGAAAGATTCTTAAGTTGCCAAACACGAGGCTTTGCCTCTCGAGAACTTAAGAATCTTCCCCCTCGGGTTGAGATTCTCCTATCTCACCCCAAAGGGGGTGAAAGAGATCGATTCTATTAATCGTACACCCCATTGCACGTAACGTGACGTCACAACGGCTCAACAATGACGTCTACGATGCCCCAATGCGGAAAAGGCGACGTGACGAAATTAAAACCTGTTACTATATATTTACCATACACGTCAGAAAGATGGGATTAAATTTTCTTCGCAAACGCTGTTTGCAAATATGGGATATGCTTAATCTGGCTGGCTGATTCGTTTTCGTCTCAAAAGCTCAGGGGAAAATTGATGTTGCCAGTCCAAACGCATTTTCATGGTTTCTGGGCTTATTCTGGTGTTTGGAATGAGAGAACAATACTCTTCCATGCCCAAGGGTGTAGGATAGGAACATTCCCTATCCTATCCCCCTGGGCATGAAAGAGTCTGATATTCTCTTATTTCCCTGTGTATGAGATAAAGCCTCGGGTTTTACCAAATTTGAAAACCCCTTGAGTGGAATTTCCCTATCCTACACCCCTGGGCATGAAAGAGTCTTATATTACTGTTCTTTTTGGCTTTTCCTTGTTTAATATTTCAAAAACCTATCATTCTGTAGTACAAGCATGGAATAAATCTATAGTTCCATTGTTCCTTGGTCCTGACCATTTGAGTAGGGAACCGATACTTTCACACAATATTGTATTATCATAAACATTCTTTGGAGACAGAGTGTCTGCCATGCCAGAAGGTACATTTTTTTCATATTTAAAAAGTGCTGACCATAAGCTTCAGAGAATGACTAACTGTGGTCAAAAGCAACGTAATTATCTTAAATTTATGAGCATAGCTCTACCTGTTGTCTACATTTTGGACACAGTAAGACCATTCTCTGGAAGCCAAAATGATGAAAGCATTGCAAAACACATCATAGACAAGCCCATATGATAGGAGCAAGACGAAAATGTAGTCGTTGATCGTGGTTTTAGTGATGCCCTGCCAAAGTTAAAGGCGACCCCGTGGTGGAGGGCTAGTGGTAGCAGAATGTCAGACGCATTAACCTATTGGCCACCACGGCCCCATATGTAGATCCCATGCGTTATAAGAAACCTTCATTCTGAGACGAATACATTTTTGTTCTGGAAAATTTAATTGCTTGAGATGGCTTCTGGCTGTTGATTTGTCTGTAAAAATCTGATAACTCCCCATAGCAAAGGACTTTTACATGTATACCTATGATCCCTAGTTTTGGCTGCATTATAATTTATCCTTCAATGTATTGTTAGTTTGGAAAACATTCGTCTTTTGGGACATTTGAGAATTTCAATGTTATGCTTCTAGGAAACACGAACCAAGTGCTCATATGAATTCTAATGGTTGTTTTCGTTGTGATAAGGTAAGGTCTACGCGTCCCCTAAAGAAAAAATGAAATTAAAGGAGGGTCCATTTTGGAGAAAAGAAATACTTTCAGGGGTGTAGGTCCTTTTCATCAAATTTTGGCTTTTAACGAACCCTGTTATATACAGATGATTCTCATGCTCATGTAAAGTGTAGCTGTTCATACCTTACATAAATGCTAAATATATATTATCTATACATGCATCTGTAACTCTTGAACGATCATTGTGCATGTATTTAAACGCACCATGGATAAAGTTTGCAAATTAAAAAGGGTACTGTATATATTGTATGTATATTTATTCGAAACGTATTCATGAGCACTGTATGACTGTGTTCAAAGTCTACCTAGACACTAGAGATTTTTGTTCTTCTTCATTCTGATTCGAGATGAGGGGGTTCATAGATTATTGCACATCAATTGCGAGATATCAAACAAAGCGAAACTGAATTGATTTGTCGATTTTATCGTCATCTTATATAAAATTGTATTAATATAGCTTAGCCAAACTGATTTGCACATTCCCTTTACCGGTCGTTTGAACGATGATGGTGACACAGCACCTATATTTCTAGTCATCGAAACGTCACAAATAAAGTTTTCACTTGTTGTGCTATATGAAACTGTATAAATATATTTTTATAAATATTTGTATATCCAAGTGGTACTAGTATAGATAGTTTGTGTGTTTGAAGGTCTCCGTGTATCTATTGTGCTGGCGAGTGTCGTCATCGCCGTAGGATCAGGGCTTCGCTGTATCACTTCGCAGCCTATTCCTGCCACCTGGTATGTATCTTAAAATACAATGTCAGTCTTTTCCAGTTATCGAAATTGTCCAAATTATTTTTTATCTTTCAAAGTAATATATCGGTTTCGAAGACGTATAGGAAAATAATTCGGAGGAAACAAAATTGAGATCTCTGTGTTTGAGACACCATAAATGTTAGTTTAGGTTAACTTACGCTATATTACGTAATTGACAAACATTATCGGCCAAGGCATACAGTCATTTAATGGTCAATGTTATCAGTATAATGTTTTCAAATTATTGCTAGTGATAGATATCATAATGGGACTGAACTGAACGCTATCATTGTAGATATGTATTTTTTTACAGCCTCATGATCCCCTGCCTACATACCCTTCAAAACGTCATTGCTTCGCGACTGTTATTACATCTAATGATACACAATGTGCAATGTTTAATCTTAGTTTTTCTTTCGAATATATCAATAATTTATTTGATATATTAATTTTCAGTAATATATTCTTTGTATAGGCTAATATTTCTTGGTCAAATATTGAATGGTATTGGCGGTACTATGGCGTTCGCAGCGCCCCCTTTACTCTCCGGGACTTGGTTCCCGCCCCAGGAGCGGACGACTGCCACTGGTATAGGTATTCTGTTCTCCTCGGCCGGTGGTGCGCTGTCTTTCTTATTAGGTTTGTATGTGTAGCTATTCTGGTTTCCCCTGCCTGAAAAATAAATGAAAAATTATACACTAAAATTTATCTCTTTCACATTCCGATTATGCCTAGTTTATTCACACAGATCACTTACTTGTTAATTTTACTCTTATTTATCATAATCATGTTTTCCTCTACAGACATACATTGTATAAGAGATATTTAGTAATCGAAAAGAGATGAAAATGGCCGAGCGTGGTTCGAATGAGAAATGTCTGTGTATCTAAAGTCGAGCTGTCGCCCCTCATGCATGTTTTACGCTTTTCGTTATGTAGCGTAAACTTCTTTCAAAAAGAAAGGGCGTCACAAGATATTTTTTACATATTTTTGTACATTATTATCATGTAATAACATCGGTTTTGTATAATATATATACATGCATAATGATATGTGATACTCAAATAAACCTCTTGAATTTGAAGTGTTGATTATCATGGTTTCAAGACGTTTATACGATAAAGCTATATTTGACATATAAATCCGGTTAATTTTATAAATCAATTTAAAATACAAAACACAGTATATTATACCGTTATATTTACCACCCTTCAGGTCCACTCATCGTCTCGGAACCAACGAGTAGCACTGGGAATTACACGATCGGCAATTCTTCATGGTGAGCATAAACTATGAATAACGCCGTAAAATGACCTCCACCATATTACTATACTAAATTATAAATGGCCTTGTGGCATTTTATGGCAACCTCCAAATTCTCCAGCAAACCCGACAACACAAATTCGAGATTCAACACAACTCCACAAATTATCATGTAAATTTCATTCTTTCCTAGAACAATGCGTACCTTCAACAGCCTCCAAACCTTTATCGCCGACAGTGCTGACCTCTCCACACGGAAGGCAAATCTTCTCTCTCACAAATGCTTAGCGTACATGTTGTTTTAATCGTAATGTTCAGTACATTGAACGCTTTAGAGTATCCTGTTGAAGTTTAAGCACACTTTCGATTTATTCACGTAATAGCTGTATTGAACAATGGGGCGACAACTGCAAATTGTACACACAAATTGATATAGGGGGACGTCAGGGAGCACCGCTATCAAGTCCGTTATTTCAATAATAATTGCGGATTAATAGGGGCTGTTTTTAACTCTGTTTCCCATTCAAATTTGTCTAAAACAATTTTATGCAATACTAAAAATAACCTTTTCTAAAGGTAAAAGGTTACCCTACTTTGGATTAAATATCCCTCCTATCGAAAAAGAGTTCCAAAGTCATAAAAAGCGTAAGGCAACTGGCAATTAAGATTTTATTTACTTATTAATTAATGTATACAGTTTTGTCTCCAACTATATCTCACAAGTATTCATGGAGTTTGAAATTTTGCGGTGTAATGATTCCGAGAGCGCGAACATAATGCGGCCGCGAAAATTTCCCGGTATACAGTACACAGTTAAAATACATGTATACTCAAAGTAACAAAACCATAATTTAAGGGAAATAATTCCAAGGTAACAAAGTATGACAATAGAAAAAGACATATAATTTTTATTTAAAAGTATATTAGATACATATACAATATTTCAAACGTTCATGTTTGACAACTGATCCACCAATACCATTGAAATATGTATTGTTCAATGAGTGTTCGGGTGGCGTAATGGATAGAGCACTCGTCTTTCACTTCGAAGGCCTGGGTTCGATTGTATAATCGGACGTAAAAAGGTATGGGGTCATCTGTCCAACAATGTAGGTTTTCTACGGGTACTCCGTTTTCTTCAAATATATAAAACTCTATATGCGCTTCCAATCGGATTTCATGAGTGATAAACACGCTAACTCCATTATCCATTGTACTTTCGATAAGAAATGATGTCTTACTACGGCGAGATTTTTAGTCAAATTTACGTTTACTGAATCAACACAAGCACAGACACGCGCGAACATATTGATAGCCTAGGAAAGGTAGTGATATAGCTCTGGGAGGAATGTCATTTGATGTATTCACAAAACTATCTAACACGGTAGTCGAACCAGTTTTTATGTATCTAACATAGCTACCCGCGGAGACATGGGATGGTTATCATGTTATACAAAACAATCCGGGTAAAGGAGGGGATGGTATTTCGCGGTTAACAAATTTCTGAATAATATAGATACGGATAATCTGGTGAATAATGTAAACTTTTCTACACAATTCGTCGTAAGAAATCTTATGAATAAGCTACGCGTGCCAGATAGTGCAGAGTGGCAAAGTGATCTATGGAACGATCTAAGAATCAAAATGGGATTTTTACACTACATCACTATATTAATACATTTCTCTAAACAGGAACAACTCCTCTACCCCTGCTCTAGCCTGTAATATCAGTGATAAAGGTATGTTCATGTGAAGTTATTCCAAAAAATATCGAGATATCTTGGTTTAAAAAAAAAAAAAAAAAATTTTTTATTAAATATAATCCGGCAAATTGGTTAATATTTGTTGGTATTTTAGAGAAGCATACAACTTGGCATGATTGTAGGGGATGTTGTCCTGATTAATTTTGGATATGGGCTAAGCAGATTTTTAGATTAATAGCGCCTTTAACTATTTTAAATTAAAAAAGTATTTACATTCCACTAGAGTGTTATTTGAGGGGTTTTTTTATGCAATATTAAGCGTTTTATATTGACCATAAGGAAGCCAAATGTTACCTACTTTTGCAGATATTTCTTTGATGCGAGGACAGATAAAGGTTCTGAACTACCTTGGTAAGTAATTATAGGTAACTTATGTGAAGGTTATGTTTGTTTGTTTGTTTGTTTGCTTGGGGTTTTTTTTTTTTTTTTTTTTTTTTTCTTGGGGTTTTTTTTTTTTTTTTTTATTTGTTCGTCTTTGTTTGTTTGTTTTATACATGTTTCCGAGTGATAAGGTCATCCTATTAAGACGTTTGCATAGAATGACGAGATTCTAAAGTACCTAAGGACGGTACCGAAAAGGCAAGGCTTAGAATAGGTAAAAGGGGAAAATGATTATTGTCTAAGTGTGCAACTCTGCTTCCCTAAGGTTAGAACAGACGCATCCCATGATTCAACAAAATTTCACACATGAGTCGCCTCTTGCAATCATGCAGAGGGATACTCAAGCCGAAATCTTTTGCTTTGAAACATACATGGGATTTTATAGAGATTCCAGAATCTCAGGTACTTCAGGGTTTCACGATTCGTCGGTCAGATAGACGCCTTTGTCACAGACATGCAGGGGTCGCGGACTCGGTGATTTCACAGAATGAGGGGTTAAG
Source organism: Mizuhopecten yessoensis (assembly GCF_002113885.1). NCBI lineage: Eukaryota > Metazoa > Mollusca > Bivalvia > Pectinida > Pectinidae > Mizuhopecten > Mizuhopecten yessoensis. The sequence goes on along the minus strand of NW_018408784.1, from coordinate 705,017 downwards.
CAGACTCCTGGGGCATACAGACACAGGCCCATGGTTCGGAACTGTTTTACAGCTTTGTCATATCTTAAAGATTGTTTGACGTTTATGTGAGACAATCTGCAGCACATTGGCTGTGTGGATTCTGTATTTCAAGATTTTTTTGTTTGTGTTACTACTCGGTTCATGTCATCATACTTCATGCACATAACAGCGTGCATGAATGGATGTATTGATCACATGACGGGGAAACAAGACTATGTGTCTCCCTCTTGTACCCGAGTTTCCCCCGTCATACTTCCGTTATTCAGAGTCTCTCTAGAAAACTTAACAAGAGTTACTGAACCTGAGTTCCGTGTGATTGAAGTAGACAACAAAATGGCTCGTAAGCCTCATGTGTTTTTGATCTATTTCGGTATACTCAAATCTTGCCCTTATTGTAGGGAAACATATTTTTTGTTTACCCTCGAATAATCATGTTTCATTCGGCTATCGTCCTCCGTGAATGGTCCTGTTATGGACATGTAAGTCAATTTTCAAACATTGGCTTGAATTGGAGTTGGTATCTTATCAGCCTTGCTATGGTAATGACAGAATTTCATGTCAGATTTTAAAAAGGTCCATTTTATATATACATCCTTTTCAACGTGGTTCTTTGTCACTATTTCCTCTGACTTATGACAAGTCGAATTAAGAGAAACACATGTATTCTAATGATCGTTAAAGTGCAGACAATCGTATGGTCTAGTTCTCGAGGCGACCAAGTGAATTCATGCACATAATATCGGGTTATTTTTTTTTAATTGCTCACTAATGAAGAATGTTTTCTCTTAATAACAAAACATTGCGAAGAAACGTCAACAAGCTTAAGGACAGGCGATTTCTCACAAACACCCTGTAATTATCTGAATACATTTTGAGATATATATAATTGGCTTTCACATAACGAGTTACAAATGCCGATATTTCGATGTCAATCAACCTTAATATTATCACAAAATTATATCGGATTAAACGGTATCGGATTTGCATATGGTGTAAAAATCAACAAGAGAAGATTTAAACTCATTACCAGTGTGGGTAGATTATGAGAAGTTCTTTTTTACACAACTAATAATATTTTCTAGGTGACGTTTCGATGACTAGTACGATATGTAAACTGTCACCTTCATTGTCCAGCGTAGCTGAAATCGACATCGATTTAATGGACAACTCGTACACATTTTACACCTTTGTGTGCATACGCTTCACTGGTCATTTGCCTGATGAAGGTGGGTGGCAGTGTACGTATCGTAGTAGTCATCGAAACGTCACATAGAAAATTGTATTGGTTGTATAAAAATAACTTCTCATAATCCATACATACCAACCCGAAGAAAATGTTTATAAACACTCAAACAGTGTGGGTAGAAATAGGTTAATGTTCAGAAGGACGTATATTATATATAAAAAAAAAAACGGGTAGTTACAAAGTACTGTGCTCGAGTGTGCTAAATATGAGGAGTGATGTTACGTAATTGATGTGTGTCCCCTTTTCACATGAGCTTTTGAACATGTTTAAGCACACACAAATTAAATTTTGGAAGATGTTGGAGAAAAACATATAATACATATAGGTGTCTGTTTCAACAGTTGTCGGCATAACCTTAACAAAAAAATGTTTTTGTTCTTATTTAAAAAAAAAAAAAAAAAAAGCTATGTACACAAGATATTAGTACATGTTTTAATTAAACTTGTATGTGACTATTTTACATGCTATGATGTCCGTTTTGTAAACTGTAAAGTACGTTTCTTCATATCAATATCTTGACGTGTAAGGTAATGGCTACATTTCCTCAGAAGTGTATTTATTGTGGACATGCTATACCTGCCATATAAGGTAATGGCTACGTTTCCTCAGAAGTGTATTTATTGTGGACATGTTATATCTGCCATGTAAGATCATGAGTTTGTTTTCTTTTAGGTAGATTGTCTTACTGTAAACATTTTATACCTGTCATGTAAATTGTTTCCAATAATTCCTCAACTGAAGGATACCATACCACTGCCAAAAGCTGTAACTATTCAAAGAAGTTCGTTTCTGTCCGGCATGATAAGATAGCTTTGATAAATCGTTTCTTAAAAGAAACCCATACTTGCGGGACTTGAATATTAAAAAAACAAAAAAAACAAAAACAAAAAAAAACCCATTGCTCTCAGTGTAATATCACTATGGAGCCCTGTTCCTCAGATCATTATACTATGCTACATGGTCAGCAAAAGTGTCCTGAACAAGTGGTGCTACATGTACAATTATACCCAAAAGCAAAAGTTAAAGGGCGATTTACTGAATATACAAAAAACTACCGAGAAATTCTCTAGATTTTAGCATGCAGTGGGACAAGGATCCTTAATAAATCTGTCAATGATACCTTTGTTGTACATGTATCTTAATGAATCTGTCGATGATACCTGTGTTGTATCTTAACCAATCTGTCGATGATACCTGTGTTGTATCTTAATGAATCTGTCGATGATACCTGTGTTGTATCTTAACCAATCTGTCGATGATACCTGTGTTGTATGTTAATGAATCTGTCAATGATACCTGTGTTGTATCTTAACGAATCTGTCGATGATACCTGTGTTGTATCTTAACTACTTTTCTTTGAAAACGATTTTTTACGATAAATTAAAACAAAATTGTGATCTTCACTGAGATAAAATACTCTATACACCTATGATAACCTATATTTTGTTTGCTCCCAATATATTTCGTGGCACATGTCGAATACAGACTGACAAACTTCCAACACAGTATTTCGAGATGCATATTGATCAAGACTATGTACAGTTCTTTTTTTCCCACCTCTATATTATTTTGTTTAAGTTCTCCCAATACTTTTGAATCAGGAGACTTGTATCGCTTTTAAGGATCCCCGTACCACTGCCAAAAGCTGTCACTAAGTGTTGGAAACTGTTTTTTCCAGCATGACGACGGCTTTGATAAATCATTTCTGGAAAGTAAACCATACCTTGCGGGATTCTTATCAAAAATAAAATAAAGATGGTTTTAACAAAATATTATCAACAACAGTGTTCTGTTCTGAATGTAAATAAGGCTTATTGGGGCTAGACCAGGATTCGAACCCTGGACTTCAGATTGATGAACATTGCTCTAACCGATTGAACTACCAGGTCAACAGAAGTATCCTGGTCCAACTGTGCTACAGTTTTATTTAAACGGAAGTTAAAGGGAGGTTACTGTTAATGAGAAAAAATGCAGTGCAGTGGGATAGGGATCATTTAAGGATATGAATGAGATAATATTAACCAGCCTGGATGCGTCGTATTGTTATGCATCGATGTTTATTTACAAAAGGAATACACACTTTTCACAAGCATTATATACACTTTCAAACTCTGATCGTTTAATGCTACGATACTTCAGAGTTTGGCCTCGCCGCCGGGATTGCTGTGCTGGTATTGGTCTACTTTCCAAACAAACCTCCCACTCCTCCAAGTGTGTCTGCTGGGGCCAAGAGAATGGGGTTCAAGGACGGTCTAAAGCTTATATCGAAGTCAGTTTTTTAAAGATACACTTGCGTGCATATTGTTAGGTATTATATATGACGTTGAAAAGATGTATGAAAATGAAGCTTCCAATACAGCACCTTGTCGTAAACCTTTTTCGCCATTTTAATCAAAATGACCACATTTTAGCAATTCTATTCGCTTTTCTTTATATGATATAATTTCCCGTAATGTTCATTACGCTGCCATTATAATCAGGTTGTGGACCATTCAATAGTGGAAACAAAGCTGTCTCTTTCATTAAGTCAGGTGTCTTTATAGACATTAAGACATCGTCAAGCAACACTTATACTGGCAAATTCAACAAATTCTTCCAGACATGTTAGGTTTCCTGTCTATTATTTTAATATTGATTAAATGAGAAATATCAGAAACAAAGAGGCATTAACACCATTTTATTTTATTTTCCATTTTGATTTGTCTTTGTGACAGGATGTTTGCATTTTGGCATCTGGCCTTGGCCTTCTCTATCCCATCCGGGGTCTATGGTGTGTGGAGCAGCACGCTTGATGTCAGCATCCACCAGTTCGGCATTTCTCAGGTAAAATCAGCAGTAATGTCGGTTACCATTTTGGCATTTCGCAGGTAAAATCATCAGTAATGTAGGTTACCAGTTTGCAACTTGCGTATGAATACAATCCTGTTGTGAAAAACATGCATATGTATTTTTTAAGTTGTCTGATAGAACATCATTAATGATGCAATGTGACCAAAAATATAAATGGATATTGTTAGGGACCTTATTGGGGGAACATGTTTGGACATGAGTTACCAGTGGCAACAAGTTAATTTTTAAGGAGTAGAGTAAATTGAATAGAAATATAATGATGGTGGATATATATTTCTTTTGATAAGTTGTTCTTAAAAGATTACGTAACACCCACACACATGTTATTGAACCCTAAAAGTTGGTAAAAGATACAGTAGGCCAAAATGAATTACACTGCATCAATATTCATACAGCTGTTTCATCATTCTAGGACTCATCGGAGACGCTATCTTAAAATTGAAAACTAAACGTTAACGAATTCTTGTTATAAAAAACACTACGTCTATCGTAGAATATGTAACACCGTGTAAGAAATAGGGGAAACCTTTGCAAACAACGGGGAAAATAAGAGATACATGTATATGTTTTCCTTATAACCAATGAAGGGATCAGACACCAGAAGAATGTTTGATAAAGTCTCGACACAGTCTTGACGCAGATGGCACGTTTCCTTTCAGTCAAAGTCAGTCCCTTTCTGTACAGATCACTCCATCCTGGATACTCTACTGGTTACGCTCACTTTTGTTCTAGCCACTGGAATATGTCATAGCAAATGGAAAGCACGCGGCTAGCTATTTAATTGGTCTCATGTAAAAATAAACCTGACCTATCTTTTAAGGTTGATATCTGTCCTTTGATGATAACAGGGGAGCGACACCTGATTTCAAAGCCAGTCAATTTTACAGTTACCCGACAGACAGATTGCTTTTGATGTGCATCAAAGTATCAAACTAGTCTTCTCGTCTTATCCACAAGCATTCTCTGGACTAGTTTGACGGTAAAATTGACTGCTTTTGAAGTCATGTGTTGCTCGTCTGTAATCTTCAAAGGTAGGAGTCAGCCTAGTGATTGGTCAGTTTTCTTTTGCACCTGGGACCAATCAAATAGCTTGCCGCGTGCCTTCAATGTTGTTATGACATATTCCAGGGGTGCAGAAGTTGACACCGAGCATAACCCCTGGAGTATCGAGGATGGGATCGCATTGTCGACGAAAGTAATATACATGTACGGTTATATTGTCTCGAAATATATGCCCTTGTTATAATTCTTCTCTAAGCTCAAAGATATTTTTATCAAATGTTACTTAATTCGATGTGATATTTGATTGTAGAAGTATTTCAGTTCAAAAACAGGATTATATTGGCTCATGAATATTGACGCACCTACTATATACATGTATCAAAACTAAATTGCAAGCTTAAACGAGGATCGTATAATTTTTATTTTTTTCTGAAATTGGTGAAATCAGATATGAAAATGCCAACCATTAAATGGTACGATCGTGTTAAAAAACAAGTCCATTTTCAGCATTCACATCTCTAAGGAGTTGGACTCCATCCATTTCGGCCATACAAGTGAAACTCTAGTTCGCAGAGAACTAACATACTAATCGGGAGGCTTTCGTCACTAATATCATTATCCTTATTATGGTTCCGAATCGTGTCTGGTTTTAAAGAGTTTAGCATCAAATTAGCAGATTAGGTAATTTATGGGTGTTCCTCAATGTGCCTAATGAATGCATGTATAAGTTCATGTGTGTTTTGAGACGGTATGTTAGTGTATATGCCTCTCTGAGATATCTCGAATCTGCCGACTTTATGGTCCTACCTCATTGAAATACCATGCTGAAGGCACCCAACCGGTCACAGTATACTATTAACGTGTTAGCCTGTTGTCGCGATTATCCTAAATGCTGAACATTTAGCAGGGAGTAACACCCATCTTTCCTAGGAAATATGGTGTGTCCCGGCATAGGAATATAAACCATTGCCTTCTTTACTTGAGGAAACTTTCAACATTAAGGCAACATTAGGAGGCACGGTATTCTAGTGGTAGGACGCCGGGTTCGTGACCGAAGGGTTGCGGGTTCGAGTCACGGCACGACACTGTGTTGTGTTTTTGAGCAAGATACTTTACTCCGCTTGTTCCAGTCCACTCAGCTGTAAATGAGTACGTGGTTTGGCAGTGCTAGAATTGTTGAATGCTAGCTGTGAACGCCGAAATTGCAGTACCGGCTGTATGCTCCCCAGGGAGTTGAGAAAGATATTGGCTGGTTGCAAAGGCCTTATAACCACGGATAATAATTTGTGAACCGCTTTGAGACGACCTTCGAACTAGGTTTAGATAAAGCGGTTTATAAGAACCTCGAATTGTTATCATTATTTTCAGTTTGGTATTACCAGGTGCAAGAAAATAAACAGGTTGTTAGGAAGGAGGGAATGTATAAAGATTATCAACGTTACAATGGGTACATTGGTTCTAGTTTGGTAACTTTTGTGTCATCAATAAGAAGGGTACAAAAGCCAATCCCCAGTATTGATGTTGGTTCCCACCTTAGTTGCCTCTTACAATATGCAGTGGGTATATTGTTTTCTCAATCCCCGACCTACAGGGCTTGTCCTTGATTAGTGTAACCGACTCATATCATGTCATATAGTATACATGGGTATACATGGACTTGTCTCTACCTTGTGTTTACGTTACCAAGCGTGCTTTGATTATTTTCATTTTATTTTACCAGTGAAATACTAGGATTCATAGTGAAAGGAAAGTTGATTTTATCCTCCAGAGACATTTTTGTTTTGTTATTCTGGCATGAAGCCGACCAATCAGAGAGCAGGATTAAGTGAAGAATAGCAAAAAGAAAATGCCATGTAAAACTTGGTCATTGACCTGATACAGCAATCAATAAACACCCATTAACCGGCCAACCCCCTTGCTAAAATACGAAACCGTCAACATCTTTTTACTCAATCATATATGATATTCTTGTCTTTTTGTTTTTGCTTGTCATTTTCTTTACACGCCTTTCTTTGTAAACCCAACAGGTAATTGGAAGAGCCATTTGCATTCATTTTAAATCAATATGTCCACCTCCTCACATGATACGTACAATAAACCAACATAAACACGACTCCAGGTGAAAGAACTCGAAATGACTAATGAAATCTTGCTATCCGAACCGTCTAAAGTTCTAGTCTGGTAAATTACGCTAACGAACTCTGCTTAATCAACGGTATGACAAATGGCACAGGGGGAAGCGATAGGTTTTTACGAACCAATTAGTGTCTTACTTTCCTGACAGGTGATGGTATTTATCAATCAAAAGCCGGCTTAAGAAACTGTCATGGTGCTCTTAATCCTCCAGCTGGCATCAGAAACAGTCATTGTGCTCTTAATCAGTAAGCTGGCATCATAAACTGACATTGTGCTCTTAATGCGTAAGCTGGCATCATAAACTGACATTGTGCTGCTCTTAATCCTTATAATCCGTAAGTTGGCATCACTGATGTGGCAAAGTGCTATATAGAAAGCTTGCAACAAAGGTGTGACATTTTTAACATTTATAGAACCCATAAGCTGGCATGTGTAATGTTGGATGGTGTTTTATAAAATACATGTCTAGCATCAGTGATGTGGCACATTTAACATTTGTAGAACCCACAAGCTGGCATGTGTAATGTTGGATGGTGTTTTATAGAATAATAAATCTGGCATCAAAGATGTGGCACATTTAACACTTATAAGATCATATCAAAATTATGCAATGATGCGTAATATCATCCATAATCTAGCGTCCATGTTAAGCTGGTATAGAAATTGTCATGTTACCTTATATGGGTTGTATCAATGATATGCCAAATGTCCAATACCGTACAAGGTAAAATGTTCGCGGCATTTTATGTTTTGTCATTAACAGTGAACTTTTCAAGCAAAATATTTGTATCTGTCAGTTGTACACTGAACTATATTAAAAAATATATAAATACGCCGACTGTTGTACGTTATATTATTGAGTTTTAGAGATACCATCGTTGTCTGTGACTGTACAAGGTTAGAAATGCGTCCAAACAGGATGTCAAGTTACCAGCTTTATCGCACATCTTATTAACATCTCGTACATTATTGGAAGTGTAACCAACGAGCGTAACAGTAAAACCTGTCGAAACCGGCCATCGCAGTAAAACATAGGAAATCAAACACAAGTGAAAACCTCTCAAAACCGATCATAACAGTAAAATCTCTCAAAACATCATATATGGGCAAGAGAGCGCACCTAAAGTCTTCTCTCAAAAGTGATCATCGTCGTGACAGCTATTCATCACTACATCACATTGGAACCTCTCAAACTCAAAATATATAGAACGGTATGCTGTATCGCGACGCCATTATAAGAAAAACGACAGTTCTAATGCAAAAGCTTTATAGTGGGATATTAACAATGTTGAAGAATTCGGTACTAAATATTCCTTCCTATGATTAAATTGAACTTTATTTCAGACTGAAGCAGGCTGGCTTGGTTTCTGGGGAAATACAGGAGGGACCTTACTCGGAATTTTAATTTCAAGGCAAGTATTAATGCCATGCAAGGATCATTGTCCCTCTGAACTCTAGGTTTTCTTATTCACAGCAACCTCCTTATATTTTGGTTTTGGGTAATATCGGTAGCACAGTTGGGCCAGGACACTTGTGTCGACAGGAAGCTCAGTCAGTAAGAGCGACAGTATAACATCAAGTATCCCATCGGTTTCAATACCAGTCTAGCTCCGCTAATTCTTTCACACTCATGACATTTTTGTTGATTATATTTTACTTATTTCACTTTATTTTTCAAGAATTCAAATTAACAAAAGTACCGCCTGGTATGGTTTTCTTTTCTATAATAATCATTATTTATTGAGCAAAAGAAATACCTGGAAAACAGTTCCCGATGCAATGTTACAGTTTGGGACAGTGGTACGGTGATCCTTAAAGGGATTTTAAGATAAATAACGTCTGTGAAGGCAAATTCGTCACATTAGTAAGGCTTTCTGTTTATAATTCGACCGAATAGGCATGTATCAAAATGCCGACGAGCACTAATACAGAATAAGATTCGATTGAAATGCCTATAAATAAACATTGTTGTAAACATGCCTAAATGATGACATGCAGCAACATTTGTGACGTCATCAGGCCTTCCGTGGTTTTGCTCAAAGGTACAGGCAGTTTCGCCACCTTCAAACATTTAACTAATTTACAAGAACTCTAAGTGTTTAAATGTAAAAAAAATAAAAAAATGTTACACAAGCTGTACTGATACAAACAGCTCCAAATGTGTGTGTTTAATAATGATTAACATCGAAATACATGGCTTTTCTTAGTTGTGATAGTTAGTTTTCGGTAAGTTGAAGAAACTGATTAATGTCGTTTAAGAAAGATGACGGGTATCGGCTGAGATGATGTCAATTTACATGATACGCAATGAAGACTCAGTCATAAACTTCCAAATCGAAACCCATTTTTTTTTTTTTTCATCGGGGCAGGATGAGAGAGTCCAGGGCTTTCATGTGTATGTAATAAATTTACACTAAATAACAACCAACTGGCCTCAGATTAATGAGTTTAGTTGACGAGATGTCCGTCGCACAGACCAAATTTTTAAGATTTGTTCTGTTACACAATATTTCATAACTGTTTTCATTAAAGTAAAGCTTTTCCCTTCTTATACCTCTTCTTGTCAAAATATTTGAAGGCTTTAACTGTGTTGAAGACTATGGTGACGTTATTTACGTCACATCTTATGTATTATGACGTCATATGGCATTTTCGTCACAGGGTGGCGAATTTGGGTGCATGGCGAATTTGCCTGCACTAACGTTAGCTGTTTTGTAAGATTTAAGTAAATAGTGGAATATATACGGAAGCGTATTTAGGATAGGATTGAAAAAATAATCTTTCCATGCAAATTAACAGACAATGAATGATTTCACATCCCTGTCCAAGATTGCCTACATTGCTAGCCTAACAAATTAGTTTATCTCTGCGGGTAGATAGGTGTTTCTTTGCCATGCAGAATGTCAATTTGACCGGACAGATTAAGTTGATAGATCAAACACATTACTATTGTTTTAGTTACTCTACTGCTTTATACATCATTTGGCAGTAACAGATAACGTATGTTAAATAGAAATTCCAGGTAAACAGTTGCAAACCCAGAAGACATGTTGTCCACCGACAGATTCCAAACCACTTCGTGACGTTAAATAATCAATAGAAAACGATATATACAGTAAATTATCATGGAAATGTCACATGTAGGATTGTCCAATTATGTACAGTAATGATATCGAACACAGCAATTATTCGGAATACATAAAAATGATATGTCTCCCAGTCCAATAACCAAATAATCTATGATGTCATACCAAGGGTAAATCAGGATTCAATATCTTTTACAGGTTCGCCGATATATTTGCAAAAAGGATGAAACTCTTCTTGATCTGTATTTATTCCCTATCAACTATCTTTTACGTCCTATTCACCTTAATGGTTATCCAATTAATACCTGGAAATTCAGGTAAGAGTTAAAGATTTCATATTGCTTAAACAAATTAAATTGCAATGGCTTTAATAATAGCCATCATGAAATTAATTTTCAGTATTTGGTTGTGATATAAAAAAGTTGATTAAAATGAGAAATCAATATATTTTTTCTTCAATCTGGTGTAAGAACGTTCCTATTCCGCGTTGTTTGTTTGTTAATTTCTTTTTTGGGGTGTGTGTGTAAGGGGGGCGGACTATCCAAAGTACTGTGATTTTCCTTATGTCATTTTAGCCTGATACTTTTGTTTCAAAATGTTTCAGTTTTTTAAAAGTTTTTTTTTTGTTATCTATGAAGATTTAACGATGTATCGTCATCATAATAAGGAATTGAAATAGGGTGACTTGTTGTTTCTTAATTTGATAATTACAATTCCAAAAAAGGAAATTACATAACGTGAAATTGGATCGCCTTGACGAAAACACCTTTATATTTTAAAGATTGTTGACAGATAAACACCTCGGTGAACAGGAAGTTAGATTGTTTCTTTGGAAATTTTCACTGATATTGATACTGGCTTAATAACCATTTCCATTGTTTAGGAACATGTTCATATTCTGTCAGAATAGTATTTACTTCTCGTCAGGAATGCCATTCTTTTTTGGTAAATAAAACTGTGATTTATGACGTCAAAATATAAGTAAACAAACAATTTGACGTTACAGAGCATAACGTCGTCATTTCTTTGCTTAAAGGTTATTGGTCAATATAGAAATGCATGTAGTATTAAAAAAAAAAGTTGTAGAAGCTATAGTATGTTAATTTTTTCTTGCAGCATTGATCTACTTTACGTGCATTTCCGGAGGCGTTTTTGTCACTGGTGCCATGCCGCTGTTTTATGAGATGGCCTGTGAGGGTGCTTATCCTGCAGCAGAAGGCGTCATTTCCGGTTGCATCACCCTTTTTCTCAACCTCACGGGATCTTTCGTTCTTTTGTTGTCCCTCATACCAAATATAGGTAGGTATTTTCAATAAATCTCCTGCTAAATTTTATACTGAGTATAGATAGACCTGATGGTAGACTAGCAAATGTAAATTTAAAAAGAGACTGTTCTATTCTGCACTAGTCCGAATTATTCTGACGTTTTATCGACTTTTTTGATATCGGTCTGTTGTCGATTAACGTCAGACCTCCGGCCCTCTATAATATGCGGGAAATAAGCGACCCGCGCCAGGGTCGCTCTTCAAACTGATATTTCATAAACAAATCGTCACTTTCACACACATGTCGCACATGGATCGAAATATCTATTCTTTATGCACTAGGTAGTATCAATTGTATGTTTCAAAGATCATTACGAACAGTATTTTCCAACGTTTTCTATACCAACCCATGTTTTTAATGGAAATTAGGGCATGCGCCATGTCACATGACTTGACGAGATCTCGCGTTACCGAAGGTATTTCCCAACGTTATGACGTAGGCCGTCGATATTTTAGTCACATGGCATTAGAAGGCGGGGCTATCAAAAACGTAAAGTAAAACAAAGTAAGTTTGAAAAAATATGTCTTAAGTGATTGTATTGGTTGTTGGCATGCTATGTATGTTCATCTCGTGCATAAAGAATAGATATTTCGATCCATGTGCGACATGTGTGTGAAATTGACGATATGTTTCTAAAATATCAGTTTGAAGTGCGACCCGGGCGCGGGTCGCTTATTTCCCGCATAGTATAGAGGGCTGGAGTTCTTACGTTAATCGACATCAGACCGATATCAAAAAGTCGATAAAACGTCTGAATAATTCGGACTAATTCTGCACGTACACTTCTTTATTCCCAATACAAGTAGATCTTATCCTAGAATAGCAATAGTTTATTTTATCATCTATATACTACTTTATACCACCTATTGGTATCATGATAAACTCATGATCATGGGTTGTCGATATAAAGATACTCAAGAAGAAGTTGAGAATGACTTGAAGACAACTTGGGAATCGATTTTCCCCTTTTCAGAACGGATTTTCTCCAAAAAAAAACATCTGCTCGCGCAAGGTGACGTCTCTAACCGAAAACAATATCCACACAACGGTGATCCGCGTCAGAAAGAGTACACCATGGACAAATCATTATAAAGTTATAAGCGTAAATGAGTACATGGAGAAGCCAATGACGATACTATTATGTAAAACATATCCTTCTTACATAGGTTTAAGATTCATTGTATTCCTTCGGGGAAATCATCCAGTTTTTTACGTTTGTCACAAACCGATGATTTCGATGATCATAAAGTCTAGAAGTCATTTGGAAGTGGGATTCAGTTAACAAACAGTTTATCCAACAAAGTTTTCAGGGTTTGTCGCTTGAACAATGTTCTCAAGACAAACTGTGATAATCTACAATACAATAGTCTTTTACCCGCTGTTTCTAATGCCCAACAGTTACAATCGTCAAGTACTGTAAGTTATTTATCTTAAATGTGATATATTTCAACAGTCAGTTTATGTAAGTAACTTCTTTTTCAGGAGATATATTTTACAATCGAAAGTTACTTATGCTACATTAAAACTTTGTATATATGCCAAATACTAATTGATTGTTTTTTGTTTCATTGCATTTATAGAAAGATTCATTGATTTGCTTATCTATTGAATCATTTTCTCACCATTGAAGGAACGGCCTGGATGAATTGGGCCATGGTATCCTCGGTTGCAGCTGCAGTCTTGTTAATGGCGACATTTGATGAGCAGTATAGAAGGAGTAAAGCTGATGCAACGATCAACATATCTCAACAAACAAATAGCTCAAAGTAAACAGTCATCTGATGGTCACTTTATCGCAAATGACCAATTGCTGCGTCTGATATTTCCCTCCAACCGGAAGTAGTTACATACTAGGATCTGTACTTAGATAATATGTCCTCGATGCTTGAAGTTGCATTTGGGCTTCTTTTACATTGCTTTTCGAAATTGCAAAAGGTAAAGGCTTACCACATTTATCAATTAGAATATGTAAGTGATTTTGTTAAAGATATGAACATTTCTAAATACTTCCATGTTGGAGTCTACGGGTAAATCTTGGTTACCACAAAAGAAGTAAATCAAGGTTATTGTCAATGTCAATGTCTTGTTTGTTTAAATTTGGAATGGTGTGCGCCTCCGGTGAGTCAAGTGTTTTACAGTTTAAAAAAATTGGTCAACATTATCATAGGGATGGCTACAATTACACTCATGACTTTCCACTAGATTAACCCGAAATAAATCATACTTTAGGGGAAACAAGTCTCAAGTGACCTATTGCGATCGCCTTTTGTCCGGCGTCGTGCGTCCGTTAACAATTTATATTTTCGACTTCTTCTCCAAAACCCCTGAACCAATTTCAATGAAATTTCGCAGAAACTTTCAATGGCCAAAAGTTAACCATAATTCTGAATTATATGGTCCCCAGCAACCAGGGTACTGAGGGGCGGGGCAAAAAAAGGTCGAATTTACTGAAATTTCAAAAAACTTCTTCTCAAGATCCAGATATGGTAAAATCAAATACTTTTCATAGATGGATGGCTCCTAAGGTGCTTTACCATATTTGTGAATTTCATGACCCTGGGGTCTCACGTTTCCCCTGGGGAGGCGGTAAACTTTACTATAATGTATATAGGGAAATCACATTTGTTTAATTTCCATTGGAAGTAATTCAATTTGGGTTAGCATTATCATTATTGGATAGCAATTTGATGGTATGCACATATCAGCCCTGACTGACCCCCTGGGGATGATGGGTGGGGCCAAAAAAAACCGAAATGACTGAAATTTCAAAGTCGTCTTCTCAATACCCAGATATGGTAGAATCAAATACTCTAGGGTCTCACGTTTCCCCCTGGAGAAGGGGGGGGGGGGCAACATTTATTCTGGTTTATATTGGCAAATGATACTTTAGATATTACATGTTCATAACTTGATTGGAATTATAACCCTTGGTTGACGGTTTGATACTTTGAACATTTTGAGTCAGACCTATCCCTAAGGGCTGTAGGGCGGGACCAAAAGGAGTCAATGTGCTAAAACTTTCTTCATTTTGTTTGTTTAGAATAAGAGGTGCTAGTTTCAAATACTTTTCAGTCTTAAATCTGTATGCTAGATATTGAATAAGGTGGTTTTATTGTTTGTGACTTTGAAGAATATTTCTGTTCATGTTTTAAAAACAAAAATCAATTCTTTGTATACATTTTATCAGAACTCAGGTGACCTCTAAGGCCAATGTGCCTCTTGTTTAAATATAGAGCAGTATTTAATGTAGGCGACGTTCTGATATCTCAGGTTTGTTCCAAGCACGGAGACTTGAGAATAAAAATGAGGAGTTTTGTCTGGATAGTCTATAATTAGGAAGATCAAATGTAAAATCGATTTCTTATGGATATAGTGTATTCTGACAAGCCGTATGATGCATGATATTACTGAGAAATTCTTAAGTTAATAAGCATTTCATTTGATATAGCAGATAGATTTTCCATTTTTTCCACCTGTCAGAAACAGGTTCTAGTCCGGTTTCAGCATATACAGAATTATAGGTTGCGAAAGAGGATAACCCAGTGGTTGTTATACGGACGGCTTCACGCTGGCCTTTCTCTAGTAAACTCGATTAATACACAACACAACTGTCCATACTTCACATGCATATTCCATTATTAAATTTTAATTTCAAATTTTCTTTCATATCATCAACATTTAAAATTTTAAAAAAAACACCTCCGTTTCGCTCAGATTCAAATCTACTAGCCACCTTTTTGCCTATTTACTTAGATATTCACGATCTTGGATTAATACAGTTTCAACCTCTTGACATGATAATGAACTAGTCTTAATAATGTGCCATCTGCAAGGAGACGAGAAAAAGAGTAAAAAAAACCTTCAGAAACATCATTATTTAAACAAGAAAAGGAATGGTCCTAGAATAGACCCTTTGGGGACTGATTAGTGATGTGTCTTCTGTAAAGAGACGAGAAACAGAGTAGAGAACTTCAGAAATAGCACTAATATAAAGAAGGATAGCAGTGGTCCTAGAAAAGACCCCTAGGGGAACTCTTTTTCTTTCACACCAATATTAGAAAATGAATTTGATTTATTTATTTCTGTCGTCTATAGGAGATTTAAGTATTTAACCAAGCTAATAAATCTGATAAACCGCAGGATCATGAACAAGCTGAAATAAGAGTCCTTTATACCAAACGTGATCAAATGTTTTTGACATATCGCAAAATACTAAGCATGCATTTTTTTTGTCTTCGAGAGATATACAATACTATGATAAATATTAATGAATTCTTAATTTGTTTGTTTGTTTGATTTTGTTTAACGTCCTATTAACAGCTAAGGTCATTTAAAGACGGCCTCCCCTGTATGCAAGATACATGCGTGTAGTGTATGTGTGTGTATTTTGGGAGGCTGAGATATGTTCGTGTTTGTCTCCTTGTGATAGCGAGGAACTGATGCCGACTTTATAGTGCTACCTCACTGAAACATACTGCCGAAGACACCCAGCAGGACGCCCCACCCGGTCACATTATACTGACAACGGGCGAACCAGTCGTCCCACTCGTAATTTGCTGAACGTTAAGCAGGAGTATAAACTACCATTTTTAATGACTGGTATGTCTCGGCCAGGGGACAGAATCCAAAGCCTTCCTTACAGGGGCGAACGCTCAACAAATGGCCAAAAGTGAGGCATTGTCAAGGGAGACATTAGGAAAAAGAAAGTTATTTAGAAAGGAGAGAAGAGATAAGGTCCCAAATTTAGTCGCCTCTTACGATCATGCAATTGGGGGCAGCAGGTACAATTCTTACGCCCTACCTGCACGGTCTAATGAATTGTTAAACAGTACACAGGTTTAGCAAAAAACCTGACTTGTACTTGTAAAACAAACTTGTTTTCCATAAAACATTATGTACATGTTTACAAATAACCTTTTCAAAAACCTTTCCTACTGTCGATAGTAACGATATTGGTCTATAATTAGGAAAATAGTAATGATATTGGTCTATAATTAGGAGAATGCTTATCGCCCTTTTTGAACAGTATTATTAAAATGACCATTTCCCATATAGTTTGATATTCATCGGATGAAGGGAGAAAAAATAAACAATATTTCGAGCTGTAACCTTTAACATCTGAAGACTTATTATGTCATGTTAAGAGGCTTTCCCTATTTTCAAATGTCTATGATTACGGATGATTTACTTTAATAGAATTGCAGATTTTTATAGGTTTTATCCTATGTTTCTATCACCTGCACCAGTAATAGAACAAAACTGATTGTTTTGAATATTTGCTTCATCAACATTATCTGTAAACAAGTCAACATTCCAATTTGGACGTAGAGGAGTAGGAATTGATTTGGAGGTGCCAGACGTTTTCATGAGTCGTTTAATCAGTCTTTAATATGATTGTGGGTCAGAAGTAAAATACTATATCAATATACCATTAACCTTTTTTAAAGAAATTTACAGTGTTTAAAATTCAGTGCAAATTAAAGGAACATATTAGACATTTGTTTTAGTTTTCAGTGATTAGAAAATTGAGTCTGATTACTTTGGGAATCCATGCTGGGACCTTCATCCAGGAGGAGGGGGAGTGAACATAGGGTGCAATATTGTCGTATAACTTGACTGATACCTTCGTCGACTCAATCGTGACTTAGAAAATGATGCGACAGTCGTTTGTCTTTTAAGCAATGATCTTGGCTTCATATGCATGTGAGAGTCAACACCAATGAGTTTCTGGCTGTGTCTAGTAAGATTTTCTGATATAAATACATTATACGATCCTGATCTATGGTTTTTGAGGGCAGCTTTATACATAAAAATTCGGAATCTGCATAAATATTTTTCTTTTCCATTTCTGAGTTTGCAAAAAAATTGCAACTGTGAATAACATCAAGGTCTCCTGTACAATCTAGCTCACTCTGTGCCATCGGTACACCGTGTAAAAACGGAGCGACTTTCTGCGACCTTTCTTTCTATTTCTTCATGGCCTGACTCAAGCGAAACAATATTTTTTCCTGCAACTTGATGTTTTCCTTTTTGAGAAGAAAAGACATCTCTGTCTGTCGACGAGTAGAAATGTTATTACCTTTTTGTTAGATTAGGCAGATTGATTGATCAATGGCTAAAGATATCTTTTAACATGTTGTTAAGAGTAGGAGAGATTGTTTCTGCAAGACAAGGAGCAACTGCTCATATAAATTCCGCACTCTGTATTGAAGATTATAGTAGCCATTGCATGTCGCGAATTTTACCCTAGTGGCTGACCTTCTTATCACCAAATTCAGAAAGACCATCCATAGAATGTATTTCTCCTTTTCATAGGTGGAGGAACATTATCATTATCCCCATTAACCGTTTAATACTTGAATGGACTAAATGTCCTAAATCAATGGTCACTTTGGCGTTCGGACACTGTGGTATGGACAGATGACACATTCGTCAATATAACAACACAGCGCTACAGGTTTTGAATCGTGGAATATACACACTTGTATAGTTCAAACCAACAGGTGCATAACTGACAAGTAATCGACAGGTTAGATACTCATTCAACCATAACATACACTTATTTCAACGATAAATCGATAATTATGCAATATAGATCACCAAATCTTTCATCTCACCAAAGCCAATGTTTGTTTAACAAATCGAAAGCAGTCAAACCCAACAAAATCTTATGGGGGAAATATCAGCCGTCTGTCCGTGTCGCCATTTGTTATTCCCCTACGATGATTGAAATAGCCTTTGTTAAAAAATTGTATATACAGACCCGTACACGTTCGCTGTTCCACCTTGGACGCAAACGGTACGCAAGTGCTACGCAAACGGTACGGAAATGTACCCAAACGGTACGGAAGTGCTACGGATGACGCTTATAAACGGTGATTCATTTGTGGTGACAAGAACGGGTTTACATAAAAAGCGGAAGCATATAAAATATCTAAAACGAAACGAACATACCCACAATGCATAGGAAGAAATATCAGTAAACTGCTACGTGGAGGCACATAAGAATGATTTAAATTCTGCCATTTCGTTTGCATAATGGATGAGTGTGAAACAAACAGAAATGTATCGTGATTTATAAATATAAAGGTCGATCAAATATTGGTACATGTACGATATCCATCACAAAGACCTGACGTACGCTAACAGATCAACGCGACACACAGATAATAATAAGTTATGGTCATAAGTATTTCCACCTGCTTACCGAATAAAAGACTAATTAATATTGACAGTAAGTTAACTTGTTACGGGGTTTTTTAGCGAGAAACGTAATAATTAATAAGCATAATAATAAAACAAAATGATATAATTTCAGACTCCTGTGTGAAGGATCCAATACCTCTATTTCTATTTTTATATCGTTTTTAATTCTTCCATACACTTTTAGATTTTTCGTAGGATTTGGAGACCGATCACGTGCTTAATTATTAGTACATGCAAATACATTGTAGACGCAAGTGCTACGGAAACGATACGGAAATGCTACGGTAATGGTACGGCAGTACTACGGAAATGCTACGCAAGTGATCGCAAGTGCTACGCAAACGGTACGCTGAAAGTGGAACAGCGAACGTGTACGGGTCTGTAGAACAGCGTTGTTATAGCCATTAACCTGAAAATGTCTTAGGATTTTCGTAGCAACTTTGCGAATGTAGCAAAGTTATTAAAAGATTTTTTTAAATATGTCGTAAATAATCGTAAAATGCAAAAATGGTGGAACCGAAATTCATGAGATACACCACGGATTAAGATAGCAATATGATTACGTGGAAAAACTATATACATACCTGTTTGTTCGTTCATATTTTATTTTCACTTTTTTCATGGGGAGAGGGTTGTCTGTTTGTTTTTATTTTACATTTTATATGTATTGATTGATTTATTTGTTATTTATTTATTTATTCATTCATTCATTTATTGTAGGAGAGATGAGTTATATAACACTGACAATATTGACAAATAATAGATTGCATGAATTTCGCAACTTTATGATAAACAATTTCGTAACTTTATGAAATATACCAAGGACACATCTGTATGTAAGTGTAAATGATACAGACGTTTAACCAATATCATACAATTCAATTCAATTTATTACCAAATGCACATTGCATACAGGCGTACATAAATATACATATTGATCAATACTTTACAAATATCTTGTACAATGGCAAGAACATAATAATTACAATTTCATGAAATAGTTATAAGTAGGGGGAAACTTGAAGCTTTTCCTAAGGTAACTTAGTGGATTCTTATGAAGCATAATTTAGTTGTTTATGAAACAATACAAATAAAGCCTTAAGCTAACCAAATTTCTAGGAAATAACAAAACTTCAAAGTCCGGAAAATAGAGTGAATACTGCTAACCAGTATTTACAAGCATTTGTCAATACTGTCTTCAGTATTCTCTAAGGTATTCAACGAATTTGCAATTAATGCCCTATTTTCATTCATAGAATCAGCAGTATTCACTCTTGCTTCTTCTGTCCAGGACACATACTTAGTAGTACTAAACGTATTACTGAAGTCACAACAATTACAAATATGAGTGTCTGCTTTTAAGTTGAAAAACAATGGCGCCTGGTCAGAATATTCATTAAAATCCCCAACATTACAATTTTGAACCTGGTCCAAATAATGGCTATGAGCCAGTACATAATCAATTGTACTTGTACCTAAGGCGGTATAAAACGTAAATTTACCTTCGATATCACGTGTCGTCCGACCATTAAATATTCGAAAACCAGTATTCTTACACATTTGCAAAAGACGACGCCCAAATTGGTTAACAAAAATATCTTCAGAATTACGAACACTTTCACCAACTTCATCTTCATAGGGTATCACATTATCTATAACCTGATGTAAACTATCATGTAGAACATCAAATGGAATAAAGTCAGGCTCTCTACCAGTTCTACTGATGAGATCACCCGTGATAAATACATGACCCATACAGCTGAATTTGGCAATTCCAATTTCAAATACATCAAACGTATTGACATCATAACTGTCATAGAATGTTGCCCTTTCTAGTGGAAGGTATACAAAACAGAGATATGTATCGATATTGTCAAAAAAGAGCCTGCCGCCTAGCTTTATCCACAAAATACTTTTAGATACTACCTCTTTCAGCGTTATATGCTCTGTCAGCCATGATTTAAATAAACATATCATGCCACCCCCTTTACATTTACTTCTCTTGTAAGGTGGAAAAAAGTCGAAACCTTTAATATTGACATTAAATTATTTAACCAACATTCACTTAGAAAAACAATATCTGCATCGTGAAAAATATTTAGGAAATTATCATCTATAATTTTCTTTTCTTTATCTTAATTTGGGATTTGTTCTCCTGTGAGCCCTATGCGGAAACAGCGTTGGCGTAGGTCTTTTCGTCATCAAAACCCGCATGCGAACCTTGCCTATCCTGGTAAACAGCGTATCTAGCCCGACGTTACGGTGGACAACCGGAAGTTGATAATCCTGCTCTGTTGGGAGTTGACGGCTGGGACGATCTTTTCGACCTGTTTTTCTCTACATTCATGTGTGCAGCAGGCTGAATACGTGATTCCATCATTTCAGAACTCGTCTCGCCCGTGTACAACACACCATCGACGAACATCTTATCACGTACAAGTCTTACTTTGTGCCCATTCCTTCGCTTTGCCTTAGCCACTGGATAAAGCTTCCTCCTTGCCTCCTCAATGATTAGTGGAAACTGCTCGTGGATACCGAACACTTTGCCTTTCAGGCGAAAAACATGTCTTAAACATCGTCATGTTGACGCTCATAGAGGAAGCGATCGACTATATGGCGAGGTTTGTGTAGCGTCTCCTTCCGGAACCCCGCGACGGTGTCGCGGGTCGGGCGCTATGTCTGTAAGTCCGGGATGAAAGTTGACTACGGCAGGGATAACTCAAATCAACTACATCAAGTTCACATAATTTTATTTACGCATCAATGATATCAGGTAATTTCACACAATGACCACTCGGAATCAAACACTCGATCTTACACTACTCCACAAATATATTTCCCTCGAAATACGGTGTAATTTCCATAACAGTGTACGCGCTCAAGTTTAATCCAATGATAATTTTTCCTGGTATAAGCCAACGTGGAGTAAGTCCCAAAATAATGTTACTCTCTCCTTCTCACTCCCTTATATACGCACACAAACGGCATTCTCATTGGCTGACATCGGCTCCTCACGGCTCCTCACGCGCTCCTCACCCTCTCTGATTGGCCGACATCGGCTCCTCACGCGCTCCTCACTCTCTCTGATTGACCGTACCGTAGTTATTCTTTGCCGCACGTTACTAAAAAATACGTATATAACAAACTTTATTTATTTAACAACAATCATGAAACAAAATATTTCAACTTATATTAACCACTCTTGTTGACCCGGATGTTTGCGCGCGCAGGGGGGGNAAGTTCGGAAGGAAACCGGAGTACCCGGAGAAACCCCACTTGGTCGAGCACGTGACCCCAACCTTTTCACCTCCGATCGGGGAGTCGAACCCCGGCCGCCTTGGTGAAAGGCAAGTGCGCTATCCACTGCACTATCCGACCACCCAAAAAATACGTAGCTATGCCGTAACATGACCTACATCTACTACACAACAACATGTCATACACTGTCTCATATATACAGGTAGTTTACCTATTTAACTCTTAAACATAACTATAACTGTATTAACTATAAAAACAACAATAGATGTAAACTCTATAATACTGTGTAAAGCGGGGAAACATTTCCACGCTACATAACACTGACAATATTGACCTATAATAGATTACATGAATTTCGTGACTTTATGATACAAATATTTCGTAACTTTATGAAAAATACAAAGGGCACATCTGTATGAAGTGTAAATGATACAGACGTTTAAGCAATATCATACAACGCCATGTTAATTGAAAATGATGAGGCATTCCTCTTACATAAGCAACCTGCAAATGTCATGCCAACTAGAAAATAATACAGCAATAACGTTTCTCTTTACACAAATAAAAGTATTACATTGACTCAAATTCAAATTCAAACTGTTTTATTAGTTTAGCCTTACGACCCATAAGATCACATACATAATACAATTATTATCAATAACATTAAATACATAGGAGGACGAGGTAGCTATACCTTTACAACATACATGTACAAATACATCTAAATAGTGGAGATGAATATTCCAAGAACAGACTTATAAAATGAATATCTATTACATGAAAAAACATAATAGACGCGGGTGGCTACCCAGGGATTCCAAGTGGTTGGGCCAGTCCCTACCGACAAAGTTTCCTTGGATATTTTTACCCCTCAAGTCAACATATTAAATGGATTGAATAAGGTAAATTCAAATGCATTTTTTTTTTACTTCATATACATATTGACGTAGATGCCTCATATAATAGTACATATATACATATACAGTAACAACGAGAGTGGCTACCAACGGATTCCAAGTGGTTGGGCAGATCTTGACTTGATTTACCCAGTTAAAGCATGTGCCAGTAGTGTTGCCTTATAAGAGTGTATATGCACTTTTTACAATACACTATTTTAAATCGAGTAATTTAAACCAGAATTTTATCATTTTACATTTCCGTAAGTATTCTAGAGGATAACGCCCGAGTTTAAAATATACCATTGCACTACTATTAGATTTTTTTACTTTCATGATCTGTTTACAAAAATGTAAGTGCACTTTTTCAATGTCTAGACATTTACTGGCTCCCAATACTTCACTGGCATAAAACAATATACTGTTCACATAAGTGTCAAATAGGTTTAACAAAGTCTTCACATTTAGATTCAATGTTGAACATTTTGAGAATAAGGCAAACATGGCTTTGCGCCCTTGTTCCGACAGTTGTTTTTGTATGCAACTAAATTTATTATTGAAATTAAATTTAACACCTAGATATGTGAAGTTCGGCGATAAAATTTCGCCTTGCATTACACCGACATTATTGTCAAAGAAGTCCGACAAACTTCGTTTGAACTTCCTCTAGTATATAGACTTAATTACATTTAACAGTTTGCCTCTAACCCCTAGCTTGGACAATTTGTACCATACATTTAATCTATCAACATAGTCAAAAGCCTTTCGGATATCAACGACTTTTATTTTTACTAAGTAATTTAGTGATAATTGAATTAAGGGCAAAAATAGCCTCCATTGTGCTAAGTCCGGAAAAATCAAATTGAGCATCGGTTATTACGTCATATGTTTCTGTCCATTTGATCAATCGTGAGTTCAATGCTGACGTAAAAATGTTTACCGAGACAACTGACTAAGCCAATACTTCTGAAAGTATTCGGATCAAATTTATCCCCTTTTTTACTATTAAAGTCTCCCATCAACATGATTTCCCCTACACAGGAGTACAAATGTACCTAGTTATGCTAGAGTCCAGCTCTGAAAATAAGTCACAATTATACGTGTTATAATAAACAGAATTAGCGGGTGGAACACCTGCAACATATACATAATAGGTTTCGGGTTCGTACAAAGAAGGTGGGATATGATATACGGGGTTAATGAAGAACAAATTGGCGTCGATACTCACGCTCTATTGTGTCATCCGGGTATACACAAGTTTCATACAATCGGTTTCACAATGCATGGCATTGTCACTATATAGCCTCTTTGAAAGCTGTGTCGTTGATGGAACTTCAATTACCATGCAGCACGAGACACAATTCTTGGCGTATTAATACAACACTGACCGGAACTACAATATCCAATATAAATAAACATGACGGCTGCTGAAATATCGCTGGGCATTGTGAGATTTGACAATGTCATTGTAAATTTATGTGCAAAATAAAAAATAAAATACTCTTTTATTACAACGAAAACAAGACCAAGGTCTGCAATATCGTACAAAATGCACATCGGTTGAAACCACCAATGCCGGCAATGGAAATAATTTTAACGCTCATGCAATTTATCAGAAATATCGTATGTTACACTGCACTGATCAACAGGGGATCGTTACAAATGTCTGAAATACGCATATTCTATAGACCTATTGACACATATGTTACAGACCTACTGATATGAGTCACAGCACACATAAACATTTCAGACATTTGTAACGAACTTGTGCTCCGTCGCAAGATCACTCACTTCAAACGCTATCAGTTTCACGCGTCTCGCATCCACGGTTCCTCAGTTTCTGACGACATGTCAAATAACGAGGCAGTTATAGAATCTACCGACTGTTGTTAGTTTCCCATACAATCAACAAATACATTCACGCCTGGATTTTTCACAAAATGAGCAAAGAGAAAAGTTCGAATTAACTTCCAAAAATAACTCCCTCGTGGAGGGCAAGGTCGGATTTACGGTGTTCACTGTATTTGTCCATGAGCGAAATTTGTTCCGGGGAAAAATCGAAACAATTTCAAATCTAACTTTCAGCTCTGAGTTCTATTAATAAACTTAAATCACCCTATAGACATATCACACGCAATTGTATTGATACTGAATTGTGGAATAAAATTGAAGTGTTTGTTAAAATTTCAAAGTACTACTTTGTTTGCCAATCAGCACGCGACAATACGCTGCTCAAACTATTGAACGAAATTGTGTTGACTGTCGATAAGGCGGGCATTTTTAATTTTAAATATAAATTATAAGTTAAAAAAGAACATAGGAGGCAGAGAAAACGTAAATATAAGTATTGAAGTGTTTTTATATGGTATTTATGATCTATTTGAATGACACAGCTAGCGCGCATTATGTTGTTTGCTTGCAAGCTGTGTCATTCAAATAGATCATAAATACCATACAGAAACAGTTCAATGCTTAAATGAATAAAAAATAAATAAAAAAATGACATTTTTCTAAAATCAGAAATTTCGTCTTTTCGTTGTTTCGTCTTTTTTGCTCCGAAAAGACGATACTTAAGACGCAATAAATCGCGTTGTTCGTGAATATGTATATTATTCGGATTAGTGTTTGCATAACTTTTCATATAGCTTATTAACGCATGGTCGATTTATTAACAAAGCCGCCAGAATTTTCCATTCACAATATCGGACTCCGTCCATTTATCGTGTTGTTGACGTCACACTATTGTATTTCCTTCCTTGTATAACATTATCCATCATTGTTTTGCTGTGGTTGACCCATATGAAGATATGTCTTGTTTTTATGGTAAGTTAATCAGAGGATGGCTAACGTTGAAGGAAACAAGGATCATTTAGTGTATGTGTCTGCAGACTTCATGCATATTACGGTGTTAAGGAACTTCTCCAAGCACTTCAATTAAAAACCGCAAGGTCAACTCTCATTATTTAAAATATCTTTATCAATAATTTTGCAAACAATGCATCAGAAAAAGGTTTTAATGTCATATGGCACTTAAATACTAAGTTTGGGGGAAATCGGGCATAGAGAGGGGCTGTTGCCATCACCTTGGCGTACCCCTATAAATGTTACCATTGATCAGAACCACGACAACGATGTTTGATGAACGATCGGGAAATGAAACGCGTTAGGCTCATATAGATATGCACAAAAATGTCCAACGGAATAACAATATCATATGGTGTGTACCTGAGACGACACAAAGACACTTTTAACGATAGCAATTTAATTAAAACAAATAATAACTTTGTAAACGGGAAATTATTAATAGTTTCGTTTTTGTTTGGGAACGTTAAACTGTCTTAATTTAGATCAACCATCGTGTGACTTCATGGTCCGGGATAGGTAAATCTCATTGCTCCTTATTATTATTTTTCTTTGTGTAGTTCTTATTTCTAATCTTTTTTGAAATCATCATGACTTGGTACTTTATGTACATATATATAATGAGCACAAAAAGTCAAACTTGAAAATCGTTAAATGTTTCAATCGCGGGAGACGTTTACAAAGACTTATTCTGGGCAAGAGGGAGTAGAAGAAATCTGAAAAGTGAGTTTTAAGGATGCCCGTAACACTGCCAAACCGAAACTATACACTGGAAACCGATTTTTCCGGCATGACTATAGTTTTGATAACTCATTTCTGAAAGAAAACCATACATTGCGGCACTTAAACGAAAAATGATAGATATGTTAAAAAAAAATAGTTACAACCGAGTCAACATCACAAAGCACGCGGGTTCGAGACCTACGAAGGGCAGTCGCCAAGCACATTACCGCAGGTCGGTGATTTTTCTCCGAGTACTCCCGTTATCCTCCAGAACCAAAACCTGGCACGTCCTTGAACGACCTCATCTGTTCATAGGACGTCAAAAACGAATCACAAAAATCTGAGTCGACCTACATATATTTATGATCTACCCAATGAGAAAGTCATTTTATATTATTATTTATCAGTCTTGCGTATCACCCAGTGATTCCAGTTATGGTCTTATAGCACAATCTTTAACCATTAAAATCTACCGTGCTAACCAGTAGCGTCTGGATACACATTCAAATATTTAGAATAGACATCAATCGTAAGCATCAATCATTTAGAGATTGTTTTTTATGTATTTACTTTGCCATGGCGAGTTCAGCAATACGATCTAATCTGCGTCTACGTCAGTGTTGAAGATATACTCCACCTGCGAGGTTTCGTAAGCTACACGTTCGGTTAATTAATTAGCAGGTGTGCGGTGATGGCCTTGCGCGTGGGCCTTCCCTTTGGACAGATATATTGAGCGACATCTCTAATCACTATATAGGTGTGATACATCCTTTTTACCTACCACACTGGTCATATCAGTGTCCGCACCTGGTCAAGATAGCCGCTCTGGGATCATTCTACATCACATAAGGTAAGGTTATTATTCTTCATAATCTGTTGCAGAATATCAGTCAGAAACAATGCAATTGTTGGAACAGAACTCAAGGAAAAATTAATCATAAAGAAATGTGGCATATTTGTCACACCTTGGGAGTTGATCCAGGTATTTTAAAAGAGGATGGGGACATATTTTTTTATTTTCTTCTATATTACTCGAGCCGAAGGCGCAATGCCTCGCTATAGCGGGGTCATGTACCCTCCCTTCTTATACTGGGAATAAGAGAAATTTAAAAGCTATCTGGGGCATAACTAGAGTGTAATTTGGCATTATAAACTTTAAATCAAACCTTATAATTTAATCAAATCAAATTTTATTCGTTTTCCGTTTATTTTTTTATATTATTTTATCATTCTTTCCCAATGGAAATAGTTAAATTAGAAGGAAAAAAACCAGTATGATTAAGAAAGCATTGGCGAGCGTAGTGAGGTGAATATTTATCTTTCAAGCAAAAATTTGATGACCAAAAAGGTTTGGACCCCCTCTCCTTACAGTAATTTATGCTACACCATGTACTTTCAAAAACAGAAACGTAGAACCTCTGCGATTTAATTTCAGTCTTTTGACAAATATATTCATACGTATTTTCTAAAGGTCTTCTTCTGTGACCCTTTGTTATTTTATCATATAAAAGATGGGTATCTTTATAACAAAGCATTTGAGAAATAGCAATTGATTCTTTGAAACAATGATAAGCAAGGGCCATATTACGCTTATCGTCAAATGTTTTTGTATAGTATTTATGATCTATATGAATGACACAGCTTTGCAAGCAAACAGCATAATGCGCGCTAGCAAATAGATCATAAATACCATACAAAAACAGTTCAATACTTATATTTACGTTTTCTCTGCCTCTTATAATCTTTTGTAACTTAAAATTTATATTTAAAATTAAAAATGTCCGCCTTATCGACAGTCCACACAATTTCGTTCAATAGTTTGAACAGCGTATTGTCGCGTGCTGATTGGCAAACAAAGTAGTACTTTGAAATTTTAACAAACACTTCAATTTTATTCCACAATTCAGTATCAATACAATTGCGTATGGTATGTCTATAGGGTGATTTAAGTTTATCAATAGATCTCAGAGCTGAAAGTTAGATTTGAAATTGTTTCGATTTTTCCCCGGAACAAATCGCGCATGGATAAATACAATGAACACCGTAAATCCGACCTTGCCCTCCTCGAGGGAGTTATTTTTGGAAGTTAATTCGAACTTTTCTCTTTGCTCATTTTGTGAAGAATCTAGACGTGAATGTTAATTGATTGTACGGGAATCTAACAACAGTCGGTAGATTCTATAACATCCTCGTTATTTGACATGTCGTCAGAAACTGAGAAACCGTGGCTGCGAGACGCGTGAAACTGATAGCGTTTGAAGTGAGTGATCTTGCGACGGAGCACAGGGGTTCGTTACAAATGTCTAAAATGTTTATGTACTGTGACTCATATCAGTAAATCTGTAACATATGTGTCAGTAAGTCTATAGAATATGAGTATTTCAGACATTTGTAACGAACCCCTGTTGATCAATGCAGTGTAACAGACGATATTTCTGATAAATTGCATGAGCGTTAAAACTGTTTCAATTGCCGGCATTGGTGATTTCAACCGATGTGCATTTTGTACGATATTGCAGATCTTGGTCTTGTTTTCGTTGTAATAAAAGAGTATTTTATTTTTTCTTTTGCACATAAATTTACAATGACATTGTCAAGTCTCACAGTGTCCAGCGATATTTCAACAGCCGTCATGTTTATTTACATTGGATATTGTAGTTCCGGTCAGTGTTGTATTAATACACCGAGAATTGTGTCTCGTGTTGCATGGTAATTAAAGTCCCATCAACGACACAGCTTTCAAAGAGACTATATCGTGACAATGCAATGCAAATGTAGATATTGATCAAAGCGCTTTGCGAACACTGACGTCGTTTGTTTACGAGCAGACGTTTTCGAAGATGGCTGTCGCTCAAAGAGAAGGTGAACTATTTCCCACGCGTACGGAGCGAACTCCGGAAGCATAATTGATACACATTGAGTAAAACCAATTTCATCCAATTTCGACACATATCCTAGCTTAACGATATACTTTATAGCCAATTCAAAGCTTGAAATAAAAGAATAGTGAAAATTTGGTTTGGTGAACACCTGAACATTTGCAGTGAAGAAATTGGCAAAATCAGCGAGACGTACCCAAGGTATATTGTTCAGTTAACTTATTTACATGCGCTGGTACTGTATATCCTACAAAGTCTTTACAAGACTTTTGAGTCATGAGTACAACCTTCTGGGGTATTGTTGAACAATGGTTCATCAATGACATATAAATTCGGGCGATGGAAGTGTACTTTGAGCAAACAAGTTTACTTCAAATATTGGAGGAGTCTAAGGAGATATTGGATAGATAACTTTTTACAGAAAGCAACACAAGGAAGCATTTAGATTTAGACTGCCAACTTCAAAATACGGATAACGATAAGATGTTATATTGCTTAAAGCCTACATCTGATCATTAAGGAGAGGGAACTCATGGGAAGCGCGGGTCCGAAAATTAGGAAATGAACGACCAGTGTCACCTATGGTGCGAAAGCTTATTTGTGCCCTTTTTATGAATTGAAAAAATATCAAATCGTACGAACGAGATCAAAAGTTGTACATACGAGTTAAAAAGTTGTACGAACAAGATAAATATGATGGCATGAATATTGACCTATGATTTTTATTTCTCTTTCAGTAAAGAATAAATTTCAAAAAAGAAATAGCGAAAACTATGGAAGAATAAAGCTAACAAAAATAGTTAACTCCGTGCCTGCCGACGATTTAAAAAGACAGAGTCGCCGAAACTTACAACACCACACTTAATCCGCTCTCTTACCGAACCCTTGTAGCAAAACTCAGACTCGGTTGTCTCCCTTTAATTTCACCTGCGGGTCAGAGAACTTGTTCATTCTGTGTATTCTCAGTGATTGCCCGATGTATCGTGCTTAGGATCCGATATATTCAAGCATGCTGTGTACTCACATGTGATAGGTTCTTTCATGTAATGCAAGACAGTAATCTTCCATTTTTACTTTCAAAGACTTCACATACCATATGACTCGACAACTACGAAGAGCTATTGTCTATTATTCATTACTTGATATTTGTTTTACTCAACATAAAAAAATCTTAAACTCTTGCGCAGGACAATAAATCGCTCTCGGGTGACTCTTGGGAAACCAGAACCGGATAGTCTGATACTTGGCCCACGGTTTATCTTACTGAGCGACAATTGGAAACTTTGATTATCAAAGACAGTTTATCCTTATAAAAGCTGTATTTGCTTTCGGAGATAATCGTCTGTGTACGTTTAACTGTGTCTCGTAAGCCAAATAGGACTGGGAATGAATTATAAATATGAAGTTAGATATCTAATGTATAATTTTCATATCGATTTGAATGCTTCGTATCTGTTATGTTTGACATACCTGACACGTAAATAAAAATTGATTAATTGATAGAAAATCTGAATTTCGGCAATATGGGCGCTATATTTGCTTCAGGCCGTCACGTAAAATGTCAAAAATCATGAAATAAAATATTTCTATTTAATTTTTGTGCGTACAAAGATATTGTACTTCGTATGCTTGGCACGGTAATGTCTAGTATTCATATTGTAATTAACACAAGACGTTTACAAACACATAGAACTTGAAGTTCGCATATGTATGACACCGAATCGCGTTTATGCCCCCTTGACTCTCATCTTCTGCCCCTTTGACTCTTGACTTTCGCCCCCCTTAAATCATAATTTGAAAGAAGGATGATAACATGGGATTAAGGCTGGGATACTTTTTACTATATGCTTTGCGTCCCCTTGAACGGTCGTCATGACGATAAGTCATAATGAAATATGAAACGTAGCACAAACACAGTGACTGCATCTTTAAAATTTAGCAATAGATACATCAAGCAAAAATTACTCAAAGATGCATATCATACAGCTGTTTGTCCTTTTAGGATTCATCAATGATGGTAGGGGCTAAACACAATGGAAATCCATATTGTCTAAATTACCGCTAAAGCAGAGAAGCGAATACGTAAAACCATTTAAATTATCACTTTTATCATTTAGAGGAGTACAGGTTAGTTTTAAATTAAGTAATCTGTAAAGTGAGTATATTTGTAACCGTGCCACTATAAATAACTGTGGCCATCAAGGTTACGGCAAACCTCGGAGACTAATAAATCCATCAGCAGAGTCTACCACCTTGTTTGTATATTGAAAGATGGACGTAACATACACAAACTGATTGCACCTTTAAAATGTCGTTACCGATTAAACATGCAAAAAGAAGTACACTGTTGTAGGATGTAGCTGTTTCCTCCATTACACATATTCATAAACGGCTTTAAGCCATTCTGGACGCCATTTTGTTTCCGTTTATAGAATTGACGCCATTTTGTTTCTATGACCGCTAATTTCTATTTCTTTTTTAAATTGATTTATTTAGTATAAAGGTTATAAACGTTCTTGAAAAGCAAAACAAGTCCGCAATAAATCGATTATGATTTATAGAGCTGCCTAGAAATAATCATTCATATTAATAATAGAGTTGTTTACGTACGAAAAGCTTTTCTCGCCACTCATCAGTGGCAAATATCAAAGATGATTTACATGTACTCTACCAGTGTAGCAAGTCATGCAGGCACGTGTAGCGTGTATCTTGAAACCAAGAATAATGAAAAAAAAAAAAAAAAAAAAGATCAAGCAACTTCTGTTTTTACACAATTAGAATAAATGTATATGTACATGTAATAATCAGAACAAAAGTGTATATTTTCCCACCATGTATAGCCCTCATCCACCCAATCATGTGTGCTGAAAAGAAAGAAAATATATCTCCATATTTCTTTCAATTTTGCTTGATAATTTAATCACTGTAAACGTTAACATGCAATAACAAGTATCATGAAAAACAGTAATGAATACATATGCATAAATAGATTTACTAAACATAATTATACAGAATATCTATTTACATGTAAATATTTTATGTATGGGAATAAGAGTAACTGGTGAATATGAGCGTTCCAGCTTTTGTGAGTTAACTCCGGTCAACGAACATGATTCTGTTGTACAGTATCAATATGGAGAAAGTCGATAAGTAAAATGTTTTAAATTTTAGAAGTTGTGTGCGCATAACAAGTAAAAAAAACATTCTCGGAGCACTTGGTATACGAGTGTATGAGAATGGAAAGACCTCATGAATGACTACAATGTCCACGCAAGGCACTTTGCTGTATCTATATAATACTAACGGGGGAAAATACATTCTCAGGGCCCTCGGTATACGATTGTATGAGAATGAAAAAGAAACCTCATGGATGACTACAAAGTACACACAGTACACTTGATAGTATTTTCTCCAAAAATATATTCTAAACATATATAATACTAATTTTGTGGTGTATACTGGTGTATCTGAATAAGGTTTATAAATATCCTAGCTAAATGTTAGTACACCAGCGAAGTATTTAGACATTAGCATGGTTATATCATATAATCTCATGTGTACATGAGGTATAAAAGTATGTATATACAGATTTATAGAAATATATGGATATACATGTAAATATGTTGTATATGAATGTATACGATATATAATCCAATAATCATGAATAGTAGATTTGTAAAATGTTTTAGGAGTTGTGTTTACATAACTAGTTATATTATGGAAAAAAAATACATTCCCGAGGCACTCGGTGTACGAGTGTTTGAGAATGGAAATAACATCAAAATTACTGCAATGTACACACAATGTACATTACTATTTTATCCAAATAAGT
Organism: Mizuhopecten yessoensis; assembly: GCF_002113885.1. Taxonomy (NCBI): domain Eukaryota; kingdom Metazoa; phylum Mollusca; class Bivalvia; order Pectinida; family Pectinidae; genus Mizuhopecten; species Mizuhopecten yessoensis. The sequence continues at coordinate 671,694 of NW_018408784.1, read as the reverse complement.
ACTGCAAACATATATAATACTGATCTAAGAGACCCGGATAATCACATAAATTAAGATGAATGACTGAGTTGTAGATTCCCTTGCATAATTATAGCACTCCAACACAGACAAGCTAAACTTGACCATTTCAGCGCATTTTGTTTTTGTATCAAATGTAATATACAATGTTTACACTTCTATTTGTGTAATGGCTGTATATTGTAGATAATACTTGTATATTAGTATCTAGTTATAATGTATATAAGATGTACACATACAAATTAAACCTGGTTTAATGTAATTAATGAATGTCCTAGTAATACTTTGTTTTTTATTATGTTTCAATATCATGAATTTTAAAGTACTGTATTAGTTGTATCTATGGTTGATATGAGCGGACACTGACCATAAGAAGGAGGTTAGAAGGTCAAAAGTCGTATGAATTTGTTGCTATTTTTAGCACCCTATATAAGAACGTGCACTAGCTGACCCTAGGTCACAAGCCTGCTGAAGAAGATGGAAGAACAAGGTGTGTACCTTCTTTTAACATTATGATGTAATTTTGAAAAATATCTGAAAGTGAATTTTATTACGTATTGTTTACGTGTAGTATTTTCAAAATTTGTTTTAATGGCGAACGTGGTGGTTATTGGACATAGTTTTGTCAAACGCCTTGACCGCGCGCTCGAAGGTTCATGGACGAACCTCGGTTTTCATGATGACCCCACAAACATTGTAGTATCGTTTGTAGGTAAAAGTGGGGGTAGATTACCCGATGTTTATGTCCGTGAAGTGACTGATCGTTTACGGGAACAAATTGCGGATTTAGTGTTATTGCAAATTGGTGGCAATGATTTAGATTGTGCACGGATCGAGGACGCCAAGGATTCTATCGTGAACAATTTACTGTCCATTGTCGAGTGGCTCGCCTCGGGACTATCAGTAGTCGGATCGGAATACTACAGCTGTTTTATCGACGTCGTACAAGACACGTTTCAGTTCATAAGTATAATGAGGCCGTGGACTACGTTAATTCCGCTTTGAAAGTGAAATGTAAAACATTGAACTTCTGTTTTTTCTGGCGCCATAAAGGCTTAAAAGATGGCGTCTTTCCTCTTTTTTCTCACGAAGGGGTTCATTTGAACACCACGGGCATACGTAGATACATCCTATCGGTCAGAGGAGCTGCCTTATATGGATTACGAAACGCCAGTGGGCGTGTCTAAGCTTTCCGTATATGGTAAGACATGAATATGTAATTTCAGGATGTTTACAATAATATCCTAGCTATACGCGTGCTCTACTCTATTCGGTTCCGGTTGGTCTCAAGGCATGGCCTGTTGTATGTCGCTGCCTGGTTTACCTGTCAACTTATGGCCTTGTGGTAACGATATCGTACGATACAAGCAAATTTCTTCCGAGTCGGGTTATATTCCTCTAATATCCCGGTACAAATGATCGTTAACGCAGTATATATATTATATATGTATTAGAAATTTGTTCGGTTAATAAAGGGGAGGTCACTCGCGTGATGATTAACGCAACACTCGTTGTATGCGAGGTTTAAAATCACAACTCTATGACCATAGTTACGCGTTCTTGCCTCCTTCTCAATATGATTATTACTTCTTAAAGGGGCGTTTTCTAACCCCATCTAAGACTTTTAAGTACATTGGAAAAAAACTTTAAAAGATCAAGTTTTTTTATAAATATGTCGTTTTTAATAAAAACGGCCATTTTCAATTCATTTGAAGTGTTCTAGTTGTTTATGCACTTTACATGTCTTACAAGCTAGCCTAACATCTTAGCTTTGTTTTCCATGTGTGCTAAAATCTTCTTTGTTTACATGTTTTTACCTCCACTTTTCACGTTTCTCAACTTTGACCTGTCCTATCTTGACCCCTTCCATCGAACACTTGTGTGTGCGCGTGGTGTTCACGGTCGACCGCCTCTTTATATACGCTGTATTTATGTTTAACGATCATGGGTAATGATTTAGTTCAGTATCGGGTGGCGGTCGGTTGTTTATACCAACGCACACACGGTGTAATGTCTAAACATAAGTTGTTATTCCGCATTGATTTACAACAAATATTTACAAGTTGCAAGTCAGGTGTATTGTAAATTATAGTAAATCTCCTATACGCTGTACATCTCACCCTATCTCGTATTATCAACAACATAAGTATCCTTCTCTTACTACATCTCCTCCTTCTATCTTGTAATGACGTCATCCTAACCCAGGCCCTACAAATTAAAGTAACGATATCTCGATATTTCATTTGAACATTCGCAGTCTAAGAAATAAGTTATCGTATTTAGATCATGTAGCGACTGATTATGATATTGTTTGTGTCACCGAGACTTCCTGGTGTTTCTAAACTTCTTAAAAACCTGGACCCCAAGAAAGCCACAGGCCCTTATAAAAATTCTCCAAATTTCCTTAAACATGTCTATGTTGAAATAGCTCCAATTATCACAGATCTCCTTAACTGTTCCCTCTCAAGCGGAGTAGTTCCCTCAGACTGAAAAACTGTCATTGTAGCCTCTGTATTTAAAAAGGGACCAAAAAAACAACCGCAAAATTACCGTCCAATCTCGCTAACCTGCATCCTCAGTAAATTGATGGAACACATCCTTACCAGAGGCATCATGACTCACGCCGACAACTATAATCTTCTCCAGCATGGTTTTCGCTCCAAACGTAGCTGCGAAACACAACTTCTTGCTTTTACCTCAGACATCTGATAATCTAGCACTAGGTCATCAAACAGATCTAGCCGTTATGTATTTTTAAAATGCGTTCGACAAAGTCGACCATGCCCGACTCATGCTAAAACTCACTCGTTTTGGCAATCACAGCAAAATCATTGCTTGTGTCCAAAATTTTCTCCTTGACCGTAGTCAAAAAGTTGCTGTAAGTAACACCAAATCTTCGTCCTGTCCTGTCCTCTCTGGAGTCCCCCAAGGCTCAGTCATGGGGCCCTGCCTTTTTCTAATCTATATAAATGATCTACCAGACTCTATCCCAAGCCAAGTTAGACTCTCTGCAGACGACACTATTGTCTATGTAACTGTTTCATCCGACTTTGATGCAGAAACACTACAAAAATACTTAAATCTTCTGGAAAAGTGGGATCAAAATTGTTAATGTCCTTTAACCCTGATAAATGTGAAATTCTACACATCTCAAAGAAAAGACTGACACACAAATTCTAAAGCAAGCAGTTTCGGCTAAATACCTGGGCTTAACTATCACTAAGAACTTTTCATGGAACACCCACATCAATAACATTACCAACAAGGCAAATTCATCCCTAAGATTCAATCGGAGAAATATTAAAACCACCAATGTAAAAACAAAAGAGTAAGCTTATAAAACTTATATTCCTGAAGGCAAATCTCCTCTCTCACAAATTCTAAGCGTACATGTTGTTTTTATCGTATAGCTCTGGGGAAAAAATATAGAAATACTTGATTTTAACCGATCTTTCTGACGCCTCTAAATAATGTTCAGTATCCTGTGGAAGTTGAAGACTCACCTTGATAAATCTATAGCAGACGCCGATATACTCCTAGGTGGCTATGAACTGTACCGCAACGACCGTGGGTCTCCGCTTGTGGGGATAGCTGTTTACACGTCCAGCCTCTTGTGCACCCGTCGTAGAGCTGACTTGGAATTTGGGGTGGGTGAAGTGGTTTGGACAAAGATCCAGTTTCCAAATAAGAAATACCTGCCTTACACGAAACTCCGTATGTTGTGATAGTTGGAGATATAAATGTTAATCTTTTAGTTGTAGAAAACACTCATGTAATTTACGATATTATATATTCCTTTCACTTGTCAAACATTATTAACAAACCGACTCGCATCGGACGCACGTGCTCTACCCTGCTTGACCCTATTCTACTCTCCGACACGTGCATTTTTACTTTCGCTGACGTAATAGACATAGCCAAGTACATTTCAGACCACCAAGCGACGACCGTGGAATTGACTGTTGGGACAAATATTGAAAGGACATATAAAATGAAAATTACTTTTTATAGTGACGCAAATTACGAATTATTTAAACACAAATTAGATGAGACAGATTGGTCAGACTTATTTTCGCAGGTGCACTCCCTGGATGATAAGTGTGAAATATTTACAACGGCTTTTTTTGATCTAGCTAGGGAGTGCATACCAACAAAATTAGTGACGATTCGGCCTAATGACAAACCATGGTTTAATTCTAACTTACGACGGGAAATCAGGAAAAGAGACAGACTATTGCACTTTTTTAAATCTAATCGTTCTCCAAATAACTTGACTAATTTTTGGAAACAACGGAAACATGTGAATAATCTTAAGAAAAGGACGAAAGATTTGTTTTAGGCGGACATTAATGGCATTTTAGATCAATACTCTGATTTGAACCCTAGACATTTTTGGAAAGTTGTCCGCAGATTAATAAAATCTTCAGATAGTTCCACTAGTATACCTCCCCTAAGAAACAAAACCGGAAAATTAGAAATGGCAAACGATATCAAAGCTAATATTCTAAATGATTACTTTGTTTCCATCTCGACAATCGATGATACTAACATTGACGTACCGACTGTAGAACTTCGGACAGACTCCACTTTATCTGACATACCGTTCCATATGAATGACATTATAGACATTTTAAAATCTAAGCCATTAGTTACATTATGTTAAAAAATACAGCAAGTTCAGTAGCTTTCCCTCTATCCCTTATATTTAGATCTTCTTTTGAATACTCGTATCTGTCCAAACCAGTGGAAACAAGCTGTAGTAATGCCTTTTTTTTAAAAGGGGGATAACCATGAATCTGCTAATTATAGACCAATAGCATTACTTAGCAATGTTGGTTAAGTTTTTGAACGATTGATTGTAAAATATTTAAACAACCATTTGTTAGATAATTCATTTATATATAAATTCCAATCTGGATTCCAACCTGGTCACTCAACTGTTCATCAAATGATAGAAATTTATCACACTTTATGCGAAAATTTAGAAAAAAGACATCCTACCTGTTTAGTTTTTTGTGATATATCTAAAGCATTCGATCGTATGTGGCACAAGGGATTGAAACTGAAACTAGCTAGTTATGGTATATCGGGAAAGTCATTAGCCTGGTTAAGTAATTATGTAAGTAATAGACGACAGCAAGTTTTTATTTTTACTTCAGACAACATATTATTATACAAGGCTTTCAAAATACAGTTATCTGTTTCAAGTAATTTCAACCAATACTTAATTATTCTCATTTTCCGTATTATACAAAGTGGTAATCTACCAAGTTCAGAGTACAACATATTGTTTGGAGTACACCTTCTAACAATTAAGTAAGCGCTTACAAAAATCGATGTGCACTTTCTCTACGTCAGGGGCAGCATGGAATCCCCATAGTTCACAGCCGTAGTTTAATACACTTGAAACATAAATATCAAATACGTATATTTTAGTTTCAATGTTAAAAAAAATGTTATTACAAATATTCGTTATGCGGTATACACATTTTCGACCTTGCTGACTAATAATATTCTGAGTTTGGGTAAACTTTCCATTATAAAACAATGTTACACCCAGATAATTGAAGGACTCAACAATTTCAATGGTTTTTCCATTGTAATACCATCTGTTATTATTTGAAAGGTTACCGCCATTACGAAAGACAACGATTTTCGTTTTGGCCACATTGACCTTTATATTCCATGTGGTACTATAGTCATACAAGGTATCAAGCATAGTCTGAAGTCCTTCTTTGGACTCTGAAAAAAGGACAGTATCGTCCGCATACATAATCAAAAACAGCGATATATCTCTTAATTCAACACATTCAGTGGTTTTCATGATCAGCTCATTTTCCAAATCATTGATATATAGAGAAAAAAGAAAGGGAGATAACCCTTCACCTTGCAAAGCCCGTTTGTGACATTGAAAAAGGTAGATAACTCCGACTCATATTTTACACAAGATCTAACCATTTCATAGATGAATTTAACGATAGTGTACATTTTTCCAATGACCATATTCCTTGCTAACTTGTAAAACATTTTTTTACGATTAATAGTGTCGAACGCTTTTTCATAGTCTATGAAACAACAATAGAGTTATTTCTCTTGTAACAAAAATCTATTAATTACGCCATGAAGTGTAAATAGAGCGTCAGTTGTCCCAAAATTAGGGCGAAAGCCAAACTGAGCGTCTGATATAATATTATTACTATCTGACGACTCTAACAAGCTGTGATTAAGAATAGAAGTAAAGAGTTTCGACAGACAACTTACTAAAGTTATGCCTCTATAGTTATTGGTATCATTGACGTTACCTTTTTTATGTAGTGGAATGATAACACCACGTGACCAACACTCTGGAAATATACCTCCAGTGAAAATCAAATTAAATAATCGTTTTAACAATGGCACAAAAATATCTTTAAAATTCACAAAATATTCATTAAGTAGATTGTCTAAGCCTGGCGACTTATTCGGCTTGGACTTTTTTATGACATTTAAAATTTCAGTCTCTGTGATTTCATTGTCTAATTCGTGAAATATACATTCATCAGAATTGTATTCCATATCATCAGAATTATTCTCATCAGCATCAAAAGTCTTTTTAAATTGATCATAAAAATCTTTTATAGACAAATTTGTAACAGCATTTGCATTGCGTTTTTTAAATAAACGATAAAACTGTTTCGGGTTTGCTCTACGCAAGTAATTCATTCTATTACCTTCATGCGTCTTAAATCTTCTTTTCATCTTGCGCTCGTACATTTTAAACATACGCTTATTATTCACCAAAACACTCTTTTTTTCAGGAATACGCGCAAAATCAAAGTCAGCAAGCGCTTTCATATATTTTTTGTATAAAAACTTACAACGATCGTCAAACCAAGGTTTGTCATTAGAGACACATCTACCAGTTCTGTTGGTGCTGGTTTTGTACGAAAAAGTCTTGCCACAAAATGGCGTGAAACATCACACAACAAGGAAGACAAGTTTACTACACACTGGTTTACATGTACAGAATTGTTCTCCAGTGACGTAACCATTTCATTTAACTCATTTTGTTTGGTAACTAATACTTCACGCATTCTTTCTATATCAGCGTCGTTCCATCTATACACAGTATGCGTTTCGTTTTTATAAGCAAAATCGCTATCAATTACATTCAGGTTATCACATTGGACACAAAATTCAACTGGTGCATGATCGGACCATACATTAAAATCACAAACTTTCAACCTGTTTACAGTTTTAAAGCATGATTTGTCAATGAGTACATAATCAATGACACTTGAGCCTAAATGATTAAAAAATGTTAAACGACCAGATACATCATCAGGCTTTCTGCCATTACACACACGAATTCCACTGGATTTACATAATTGGATAAGTCTTCGCCCAAAAGTGTTAACAACCGTATCCTCTGACCGTCGGGTAGGCATAACGATGTCAGCATCATACTCGAACAGGTCAGACATTCTGTCAGTCAGCGAATCATGTATACCATCATGGGCAACAAAATCAGATCTGGTTCCTATACGTCTGTTCAGGTCGCCGGTCACTATAACATTTCCTAAAGCAGAGTATTCAGCGATATCATTTTCAAGACATGTAAATAAATCGATATCATACAAATTTTAATAAACATTATTTTCTGGGGGTATGTATGACAAACATATATATAAATCTGACTGGGACAATCCAGACAGTTTAGTCCAAACCAAAGTATCTCCAACACATTTGAGGAAAGTCAAAAACTGGGACACATCTTTCCGACCCCTCAGTCATAGTTTCTCCAGTACCAGGATTCAGACAGGTAAGATTTACCTGTAGAAAAGTCAGTATAGATACCTACATTTTTATGATCGATAAAGAAAACCTATATTCTTATTACTACTAGAGGTACATATCATGAATGTAAAAATTACATATATTTAGTACATGTTATTTTTCTTATTCATAATAGTTTCCTACATGCACGAGCTTGCCTTTCAAACTGAATATATATATATAATTACTCCCGTAACAATATACACGTACAATGTATATTTAAACAAGAATCAACTACATTTTCATAATAAAATAAAAGATGTATAACAAACAAAAACTGTTTATCTGTGAATGAAATTAAATTAATAGACATGGTATAACATGTATACATTTCAAATCTCCGATGCATGTATTTGCATGTACTAATAATTAAGCACATTATCGGTCTCCAAATCCTACGAAAAATCTAAAAGTGTATGGAAGTATTAAAGACGATATAAAAAATAGAAATAGAGGTACTGGATCCTTAACACAGGAGTCTAAAATTATATCATTTTGTTTTATTATTAGGTTTATTAATTATTACGTTTCTCTTTAAAAAAGACGTAACAAGTTTACTTACTGTCAATATTAATTAGTCTTGTATTCGGTAAGCAGGTGGAAATACTTCTGACCATAACTTATTATTATCTGTGTGTCGCGTTGATCTGTTAGCGTACGTCAGGTCTTTGTGATGGATATATTACATGTACCAATATTTGATCGACCTTTATCCGCATTATAAATTACGAGACATTTCTATTTGTTTCACACTCATCCATTATGCAAACGAAATGGCAAAATTTAAATCATTCTTATGTGCCTCGATCCTCGTAGCCTACAGTGTACTGACGTTTCTTCCTATGCATTGTGGGTATGTTCGTTTCGTTTTAGATATTTTATATGCTTCCGCTTTTTATGTAAACCCGTTCTTGTCACCACAAACGAATCACCGTTTGTAAGCGTCATCCGTAGCACTTCCGTACCGTTTGCGTAACACTTCCGTACCGTTTGCGTAGCACTTGCGTACCATTTCCGTACCGTTTGCGAAGCACTTCCGTACCGTTTGCGTCCAAGTTGGAACAGCGAACGTGTACGGGTATTACGTCTTTATTATGTTCTGATGCATCTCCCCAGATTATCGAAACTAAGATAATTAATGATTTGGAAAAAAAAAAAAAATGGGCTCAAATTTGGCTGGTTAACTTTTAACTTGAGTATGTTATCGATTTGAAATTTAATAACGTTAGTGTTGATTTTGTTGACAATCATAGGCACCTTGGAGTAATTTTGGATGAAAATTGTAAGTGGAGTACCCATATTGAAAATATTTGTATAAACGTATCGAAACAGTTAAGCGTTTTACGTAAATTGAAATTTGTTTTGAGTAGAAGAACTTTAAGTAAAATTTATAGATCGTACATTCTTCCTCTATTAGAATACTGTTGTGAGGTATGGGATGGGTGCACTCTCGGTGACGCAGATAAATTAGAAAAACTTCAGCTTGAGGCGGTAAGGATTATCACCGGGTTACCATCTTACTCAAGTAGAGAATCATTGTATTTTGAAACTGATCTAGAAACGTTATCTGAACGTAGAACAAAATCCATAAGAATCTTACGCCTAACTATCTTACCCCCTTACTTCCCCCTACAGTTTCAGAAAACACACACTATAACCTCCGTATTGCTGAAAATTACTGTATACCTAATTCACGACTTCAATTAACAAATTGGTCTTTTTTCCCCTCCACAATCCGACTCTGGAACCAGTTAGACCTTAATATAAGACACATCGTTGCATATACAGCTTTTAAAGATACTCTTCGCAGGCTTAATACATTGGAAGTCCCTATATATGATCTCCTTGGTGATCGAAAAAGTAATATTTTACACACCAGATTGAGAAATAACTCTAGTACCTTAAACAATCATTTATTTCATGCTAATTTAATAGATTTTCAGCACTGTCAATGTGGACATCCTATCGAAGATACATATCACTTCTTTTTTACTTGTAATAAATATGCGATCATAGAATTAAACTCTACCGCGAATTAAATGATTTCATTCCACTTAACTTGCAGCTACTACTATACGGTAATAGTGAATTGCCATATCAAATATACATCCTAATAGCCAATTTATTCTAGATACTAACAGATTTTGAGTATATTTTATTGCACTCCTTCATGTTTACCAACTAATATCTGTCTCTCTCTCTCTCAATTAAAGCCAATGTAAATATATATGTTATATGCCATCTTGATAATTTGTAGTTATATATTGTGGGGAAAGGGCTTAATATACGTTGTAAAACTTGTGCCCAACTCCCATTGTATATAAATTACAATAGAATATGTTTAAAAAAAATGAGGAGCGCTTTAGTAATCATTGTGTCTATTTGTCCGTTATTTTGAAATAGAAGATGTCAGATTAAAACTGTGGTTTTCCGTTCTGTCCTGTGGCAGTCCTAAGTATCTATGTCAGTCTTGCCCACTCATTAAACAGCCTGGAACTGAGAGGTTTTTTTTATTTATCAAAATTAAGGATTAACTTCAAATAATTGCCGGATTCGTGAATACTTGCCTAATGAATAAATATATATTATTATCTGTAGTGGTTACTTTGCGGTGTCGAAATATTCATCTTCGTGGGCGTGTCAGTAGTAGTCATGGTTACCATTATGACGCCATAATAATGACGATATCAACACGTAGACCATGACATTCATATCGGATATGAATGCATTCTCGTGGTTCACGCCAGCGTTTTTTAAATATTGCGCCGGAATTGTTGCCAAAGTGAATTTCATTGTTCCGAATTATATATTTATGAGCCAAATGTTTAAATGTCATTGACAAGCTGTCAATGTAGGCTTTACTATAGTTGAATGATTTCCTTTTGTCGTGAATTCATGGTTAGTTGTCTTTTCTATACGGCACCAACATTACTCTGTTGTTTGTTATTCAGCGGTCACATCAAGAATAAAAATCATCACTGTCTTCACTTGATTAACCTTTCTCTTGCAATATTGATGTCCCTGGAGTAACAAGAAACACTATTGGGATCTTGTCACCGTTGATGTAATACGGAAGGACATTACGGACACCTCTAGAGGTCATACAACAGCTTTATGTTTATTTCTGAACATGACGATACTTTTTAATAATGTAGATCAAATTTTGAGAATTGGTCACAGTGACCAGATTTGGTATCATAACAGATCGATGTTAATTTCTTAACCCATTAATAATTTCAATAATATAGATGATATTTTAAAATGTAGTTTACGGTAACCTAATTATGTCAAACAATATTTCTGTGTAAATTTCTAAACCCGATGACTTTTTTTAAATGATGAATGTCAAATTTTGAATAATATGTCCCAATGGCTTGATAAGGTCACACTTAGATTAGTTGTTATCTATGTTAATTTCTGATTCCGTGGACAGTTTCTTATAATGTCGGTCAACTCCAAAAAAGCTCCGCAAGCTGCGGCTTTCTTTTCAGAAATGATTAATTAAAGCTTGACCTATTCTTGAAAACATTTTGCAATGATAGAAACTGTTTACAGTGGTACGTACGTGGGTCTTTAAGGAATACATCAATATGGTGCTGTGCCCTAATTACATCGTCTCGGCATGCTGCTGTCTGATCCATGCCATTGTCTTATTTAGTACCGTCTTGTTCAAGTTAAAATTACTCCTGGCGGTGTTTAATAAACAACATCTAATAATGAGATCGGTCGTCATTATCCAGAGGACTACATTTGGGAATAACTGTAATACCTTGTCGTAAAGAAACTGTTAATTGATCATTAATATTCCGTCTTAGCCAGGATTCATATTTTCATATTTTCAAAATCATTTCGGCTTCATTAAGAGTGATTTAATCCCTCTTAATATTCTGACTCCACATTGTTTTAAGAAATGAGTTTTTAAGAAAGTCGGTTAATCCTTATTTTTTTATTATTTTTACGTCATTTTTTGTTTTACTATTTTGGAGCGGTAGTTTATTATTTTAAAAGAAATGTATATTGTCCAAGAAGGAGTAATTAAATTATTTCTCTTGTTGTCTACCGAATTCGACCTTGATCTTTTAATAGCTTCGAGCGAGGGTGGTCCATTTGATAGCGCACTCGCTTTTCAACATGATGACCGGGGTTGGATTTCCTATCACACCTGAAAAGAGTACCTATCACCACGTTGGTTTTATCCAGGTGTACTCCGGTTTCTTCCTACATAAAGACATCAAGCGTGCTACCATCCGGACCATTAATGATTATTAATATAAGTTGATAGAACTTTTTTCGCAATTTTTGTAAAATAAATAAAGTTTGAAATTTAATTTTTCTTTGTATTCAGTATTTTCTGTTTTTGCCTTCAAGAAAAAGAACTGTTTATATTCCCTAATATTTGTTGTCCTGAAAGAAACAAATCGTATGTTATCTTTCTTCGAATTTCATGCTTCAGAAAACTGTTGTTCATTAATTGTAAACAGTAATGTTTCATAAATTATGAAGACAATGTGTTTAAGTTGAATACTTTAAAATCACCTTTCCTCGACTAATACATGTTATTAATAGGAATGCTATGATTTGTCAACGAATTCAAAATCTAGGTTATCTGCTTTAGATAAAAACATCATAGAAAGGAAAAACCGTTTATACAATGAGTTTAATTAATGTTCTCTACGTGTACTTTTAAAAAGTATTTGCAACGTTTAAGATTGCTCCATCACTTACCTACATAATAAACATGAGCATCAAAAGTGGTAAATTTCCAACAAACTGGAAGCTCGCTAAAGTCATGCCGTTACACAAAAGTGGTAAGGCCTCAGAGTTGTCCAATTATAGGCCTATTTCTATTTTACCTGTTATTTCCAAAATATTGGAAAGGCATGTTCACAGCTCTTTTAATAATTATTGAATACCCAAGATCTCCTCCTCTCATCACAATCTGGTTTCCGACAAAATCATTCATGTGAAACCGCCCTTTTAAATATTGTTAATAATTGGGCACAGGAAATTGATCATGGAAATATAAACGGTGTTGTCTTTTAACCTAGTTAACCATACTGTATTAATAGAAAAATTGAAAATGTATCAATATGTTGTCACTGCTGTATCTTGGTTCAAATCTTATTTAAGTGATAGATATCAAAAAGTCTCTATTTCAAGAAATCTATCTGAGGCCAAGAGGATAACCCATGGGGTACCTCAGGGCTCAATCCTTGGTCCTTTGATGTTTTTAGTATTTATCAACGATTTACCGTTGATAACTACTTGCAGGACGGACATGTACGCAGACGACTCTACACTGTCTGCTTCTGGTAAAACGGTTGATTTTGTCAGAGCGAAATTAGAACATGATTTAAAGAAAGTGGAAGACTGGTGTTCTAAAAATAAAATAATTTTTAACGTAGATAAGACAAAATGTATGGTTTTAACAATTAAACAGAGGCGCTGTAAATTAAGTGAAAATTAACTTAATTTGATTTTTTTAAATGAGAAAATACAACAGGTAGAGACTGAAAAAGATTTGGGAGTAAAATTAGACCACCACTTATCGTTTTCAGAAAATATACATTTCATTCTGAAGAGGGTAAGTTGTGGTTAGGGCTACTCCGTCGTATCAAACAGTATCTGCCAGTAAGTGGACGGTTGAAATATTTTAATTCATGTGTATTTCCGCATTTTGTATACTGATGTACAGTGTGGGGAGGCTCTACTGACAATATAATGAACAAGTTAAATAAATTACAAAAACGTGCAGCACGCCTAATTTTAGATGTTCCCTTTGAAACTCCTTCAAAAGAAATGTTTTCTGTGTTGAAATGGATGCCTATCGAATTGTATATTAATTATAGAATGTCTGTAATGACCTTTAAATGTGTACATGGACTTGCTCCTGAATATTTAAGTTTTTGTTTTAAACATGTAAACAGTGTCCACTCCAGAGCTACACGACGGGCTGAACAGAATGTGTTGTACATTCCTTAGCACAGGACAACCTTCTATTCTAGTCACTTTGTTTTACAAGTTGTAAGACTTGGAATGCACTTCCAAATGATGTAAGGTCATCACCATCTTTTAACACGTTTAAGCATAGAGCTATAAAGCACTACTGTGATTCATCTTTTTAGATAAAGAAAACAGTTTTTAATTTATGCTATATTAGCGTATATCCTGGTATTTTTTTATACTTTGCTATATTAGCATATATGTATGTAAGGCGCCGGCCATTTAACTATTATCAGACCTTCAAAGCATGAGATGTATGCTTTCTGTGATCTTTGATGTATTGTACTATATAATTGCATGTAATATTTTCAGCAATCTCATCCTTATATTTTAGATGTCATTTATGTTTAATTTATATTACTATGTTTTAAGAAATACTATGTAAACACTAACACATTTTACTAACATAGAGGACCCTGAGGGAGATTAGCCTTTGGCTAAATCAGGTTTTTTCAATCCTAAATAAATAAAGTTTATTATTTTTATTATTACGTTTTAAGAATATGGTAACATATGTTTAATTATCACTAGTAATCAATGGCTTTCCTTGCCCCGTTAGACTTTTGCTTTCCTCTCCATTTTCCCCCATATTCATCTCTAAGAGTAATTTCCTAAGTATTGACTTACGTCTAAGACATTTGCATTTAAATAGTTTGTCCCTTTCAGCGCTTTGCCTTCGAAATTGTTAACACAAAGGAAAGGTACATCCATAACATTTGATTTGTAGAATTTATAATAAAACTCCGGCCTTCATTTGTTTCTGTCTGATATTGAAGCATGTATCTTGAATATAGAAATATTATATTTCATCAAAGTGCATTGAACATATCTTTCCTTCCGTTCAGTAAAATTGCAAAAAGCTGGATATTTGGCTTTCCTCTTACTCTGATTTCATTTGTTTTTTTTGTTGATGTTTTTTTTTTTCAATAAGTGTTTCAACATTGGTCGTCTTAGTAGGTAAATAAAACTCGTAACATTGTTTGCTAAACTTTGCCCTCGTTAAATCTGGACCATCTGCATTCAAAATTAAGATGGAATTTCTATTTCCATCAACAGACGTATTTTTTACATAAATAATTATCCATTTAATTTAATTTGTATTTTCAGGTTAAACGATGGAGACATTCGGCACTAGTTCCATTCTCGCGTTATTTAACGAGACAACGAACACACCACGCGACCAGTCCGTCAACATCTCCCAGACGACTACAATAAACCCCACTTTCGTAACAACCGTTGTTACAAATACAACATGGAACTGTACCACGTGTCCTAATATAACAACGGAAGAGCCCATTATTGCGGAGGAAGAGGATGTGTTGTTGAAGGTCTTAAAGGTGTTACAACATGCTAACTACTTCCTGTTGCCCATGTTCTTGTTACTTGGCCTGGCCGGAAACACTCTCACGATCATCATTATGACCACCGGACGCTACGCGCATCTCACTTCACGTCTGATCCTGATTGCGCTTGCCGTTTCTGATACTGTTTTGCTTTTAACACAACCACTGAATAAAATCTTCGTTATTGAGATGACTGGAGTAGACCTAAGAGCACTCTCAGATGCTGGTTGCAAGATCTATTTTGTTATGTTTAAAACAGGGAAAATGACATCATCATGGTTTGTTGTATTGCTCTGCTTTGAACGATTTGTTGCCGTTTGGTTTCCTTTGCGTGCAAAGATGATTTGTACACAGCGAAATACTATACTGTCTATCGTTATGGTATACATCTTTATAGGTGCCTACAACTCCGTATGGTCTAGGTGGTCAACCATCGTTGATGGGAAATGCCATCCCGACGTTTACAACTCAACCGACCCTGCGGAAAGGATCGAATTCGGACGATTTCTGATAGCGGGATGCTGCCTCTATTCTTTTATACCGAGTGTTCTTATGTTCATATTGACCCCACTCATCATCAAGAAACTTTTGGATCACAAGAAAAGGAGGAGGTCAATGACAGGTAACAAGAACAAAGAAAAAGAGGCGCGAATCACAGCCATGTTGCTCGGTATTGTCATCGCTTACACCATCTTGATTCTTCCGGTTACTTTCTTGCATCTCATCTCCTTTTTACAGGGCGTCCGAGCATTCGGGCAGAATCCAAACGGCTTTCTCATCTTCAGAGATGTCACCCAGATATTGGAACAAGTGAATTATGCCATCAACTTTTTCCTCTACGTCACAACCTCGCAGCAGTTTCGAAGCGGACTGATGGACCTTCTTTGCTGCAGAACGTTTAGCATTTCAAGTAGTTCAAGCATGTCTAGCTCCCAGAAGACTAAGTATTCAAGTCAAAGGAAATTGTACGGGAGTTCATACGCCTCCTACAGTTCTGGAAATAGTGAAACAGAAAATGGAAACAAATTTTCCATCACCACTATTAGTAACACGGAAAAAGAGCAGAAACTACCACCAGCCATACCCGATATTTCGTACCCATGAGTGCGTAAAAGGGGGATTTCCTTTTCAAAACGTCATATCCGGAAGTTTGTGGCTACACTCAAAGGACAGTTAGCACTGTCAGTCAGCACATCCGCTGCCAAGCTTTAAACAATCAACAAGAACTGTACACTTTTCTGCAATAGATATTGCATTTGAACATATGTTTTTGACACTGGATTCGAAATGTTTGTTTTGCTGTTGTTGTTTTTTTGTCCATATTTGTGGCTGTGATGCCTTTACCATGAAAGTATATTCTTTTCAAATATGTAGTGATTACAATATGATAAGTATTTGAAAATGGACATTTCCTCGATCGCAGTGATACGTATCCAGTCTTGTACTTAGGAACTCTGTTACTGACCAAATCCTAATATTAATCTTTCCTATGATTTGTACACTCACCAACGAATATATATATATGTAAAATAGAAAACAAAATACTACAGCGTAATCAAAATTGAAGTTGATAGGAAAAAGGCAACAAAAGAAACGAGAAACTGAATGACCTGACCTTTTTATCCCTGACTAAAATTGCATTGTCCGGACTAGGGGTGATTTACTATATATTGTAATAATATATAATATATCGCCAGGTACTGGCCGTAGGTCAGTGGTTTTTCTCCGGGAGCTCAAGCTTTTCTCCCCCACCAAAACCTGGCACGTCCTTAAATGACCATAGCTGTTAATAGGACGTAAAACACAAACAAACCAAAGCAAAAGTAATAATATAATAAATACACCTATAATACAGAAAAAAGTTAAATAAGTGTGGCTATGCTACAACGTAGCATTTTTGTTTAAAAGCTTTTTGTTTAAAAGCTGAATCTTTTAATGCAATGTATTGTTTGGTTTCAACATGAATGTGTTGGTTGGTGATATAACGAGCGTTCATGGGGAAAGCAACAGCTGTCTTGGAACACAATATAACATAATGGCTTAATTTGTCATGGGTCATTAAAGACAGGTAGTAGTCTTATATATAACTATCGCTTTACATATAACAGCAAGACACATGTGGAAGGGGTCCATAAGTGTGTGTATATGTAGACGATTGTTACCTACAGAAAGGTGGTCGGAATACTCAGTCTGTAGCTAGATATATACATGTGGGTGATACACACAAGATGCAGCTAAAACAGGGGGTTCTTATACACAGGCGGTTGCTCTAGACAGGTTTTATCTAGAAATAGTTTGTCGCTGTAATACGGGCATATCTATGAAGATGATGATAGCTTCAGGAAAGTAGTAACTATAGACAGATGGTTGTCACTGACACGCTATAAACATCTGATAAGATATTGAGAGCATCATGTAGCTATGTGTATACATGTATTCCAGCTTTAGGAAAATGGTCGCATTCTACAGGTTTTAGCTAGAAGCAACTTGATCGGGATGTCGATTAACACAGGTTTGAGCTGTTGAATGAGTGACCACTATCTTTGTCGCTAGTTTTATGTGTGCATTAACAGTTGGTTTTAACTTGATTTTGACGGTTCATTTTTTGTTTTATATATGTTCTTGCCTTTTTATGTATATATTTATAATGATTTTCCTGCTATGGTTTTGATGGCTTAAAACAAAAAGAGAAAAAAGTATAGAAGAGCTTAGCTAAGCAGAAGATAAACTTAAGTTTATTTACGTCACGTGTCCTGGCGAATAAGCAGTGAAGATGTGCGCATACATATCATCACTTGGAGCGAAAGGCCATGCAGGCGTATTTAATGGCGTTAAGTGCGTTGTCCGTCATCAACTTTACTTTAAGCCCAGAACGGCTGAAGGGGTTTTGAGATTTTAACAAATCTTGGCATGGATATGGCCAAATGATGAGCCAGGAAAATAAAATGGTGTTTAAATGAAGGATTTGCAATGCTTGGGAAGGAGGGACGGAACCTTAAAGGAAAATAGGGGTTTATACTTAAAAGTCAACCTCTTGTGAATGGGCAAGGATAGTTATATCTTATTTGGCATGCATGTTGCATAACTGAAGAGTGCCTATCGATGAGTACTGACGAACGGGTTCCAGAAAAGGAAATTGCGCTCATTAAAATCTACCAAA
Source organism: Mizuhopecten yessoensis (assembly GCF_002113885.1). Lineage (NCBI taxonomy): Eukaryota > Metazoa > Mollusca > Bivalvia > Pectinida > Pectinidae > Mizuhopecten > Mizuhopecten yessoensis. The sequence goes on along the minus strand of NW_018408784.1, from coordinate 653,355 downwards.
GTTGGAAAGATCGCGTAATCCTTTCACTAAACACTTGCCAGACAAACCCTGTTTTAAATGGCTTTAGATGTATAAGAAATGGTTTTAAAATGCTAATTATGATCTAGGTTTACTTTGTTGATATCAAATGTAACATAAAATGCGTCTGAATTAAAGAATGGTCTGAGGGTTTGAGTTCGAGTCGCCCCATGTTGTGTAACACAAATATGAGCTTGGTAATTCGTAACATATTGGATATAATTATCAATATGTTATTTTGTATATAAGAATTATAAGTGCTATCTGTTATGTTTCTAATTTTTATTGTTATGTATCTTTATGTAGTAAATATGAATAAACATTCAAATGTCATTCTTTTGTGGTTTAATTCAAATCAGTCGTTTTGATAGGCAGTTACAATATTGGCTCATGTAGAAAAGCAAAACGTACAATTGAATATCATTCATCGGCTATGAAATATTGATGTCTTCTAACAGGAAAAGATCGTTGTCGGAGCCTCGGTAGTTCAAGAAAAATATATCTCTGCTAAAACAGACCGAACCAAGCTAGATTCAGATCATTTTCGTAAAGACTGAATTTAACTCCTTTTTGTGCTGTGTAGTCTTTGCTGTAGGTTCATGTGCTGGTTACGATTGAAAATGCTCTATATATAATAGTTAGTGCAGCATAATTAAAGTCTGAGAAAATCTATAGATTTATTTATGGATTTAAGAGGGAGGGGAGCTCAATTTATAGCAGGTCCACGAGCTTCCGGTCCGTGTGCCTGATACAGGTAGACCAGGCAAATCTTTGGTCTGATGTGAGAACAGTCATACTACAATACCCTCTAATTATACATTGTTTAAATTATTTTTCTTCATTTTTTCATGGCGGGTTCCTATGCCTATTTCCCCAAAGTTGTGATCGGCTAGTGCGCGCGTGCCACCGTGTACTGTCATGACGCGTCCTCAAGTATTTTTATACAGGTAGCTCTATCGGAATCCCAGTCGAATTCAAGACATGGCTATTGATGCATGCGTTTCACCATTAAGGCTCAACAAATGCTTATTTCGCGTCATTTCCATGAATTTAAAACAATTAAAATGATGGATGTAACACAAGATTGTACAATCATTACCAACAAGTTTCGAAAGGATTTGATTTTCATTACTACTGCCTGCGTCATGCCGTTACCAACTTTCTTACAAAACACACATCTTGATTTTGGTTTTTCCCGCACCTATGAATGGCAAAATGAAATACAAATATTAATTTCGAAAGTACGTCTTACACGTGTAAAGCGATCCTTACTTTGTGCAGCAGTCTTCCTGCATTAAAACAAATGAGATTGTCAACGATGAATTTTCCCGTTTTTTCGGTATTATATTTGTGAGAGAGAAAAAACAGTTCTTTTTTTTTTTAGCTTGGCCTTTTTTCGGCCGCATCGGACATGGACGAAGATGGGAATACACACTGTTTTAACCAAAAAAGCACCTGTCGCATTTAAGAATCTCGCTCATCCCTGCTTTTCATTATTTTGAGCACTTTCCCAAAGGAGGTCAACTTTTCCGGAATACGATTTGTTTTTACATATTACATCACGGAATAAGAAATTTTATTCAAATGTTGGTCCTCGCATGACAAAGTGTTGAAAGTATGTTTTTTAAGTCTGGGAAACCCCATCATTTCCATAGATAAAGTGAGTATGGCTATATTTGCAGTATCATATACCATTGTAACAATACCTAACATCTCAGCAGTTTAAACATTCATATTCAATTGGTTTTATATCTATTCTATGCATTTTCGCAGTTGGAAATTAATAACTCATTAATATTTTTTCCGTTTTCATAAATGCCGACTTAGGGAAATATGGACAGTTTTCTGCCATAGCTCTTTGATGAAAAACAAAAATGATTAAGATGGAATAGATAAAAAAAAAAAAAAACTAACAGGGTTCTGAGTTTAAAGATGCAACGCACCAGACCAGGATTCGAACCATGAAACTCTGACCATTAATCCATCTCTGTTACCGACTGAGCTAAATGGTCACCAGTAGTACCCGTAGATTTTTCTCGAGAATTATGATTATGTACGTCGACTCATCATCAAAGTCAGCAATAATATTTAGATTTCAAATTGTATTTGGACTAAAAGATCCACTGTTTCCATTATTATCAGGCTAGTGTGTGTTGACAAAAACATAGGAAGATAAGTTGCAACAACATGTGCCTAATCACTTGCTTAAACTGATATGAAAATTCACTGACCTTGGGTTGTCATAATTGCACAAACCGCCCACAATAAGGGTCTATACATCGTTTCCATCATATACCAATGAGTCACTTCATTACAGCGTCAGTACGCGAACACATACCGACATTAAACACACTAAGTCTGAATAGCATCCGTCAAACGATAGCATTGTCGTTTTTAAAAGTGTGAACGTGTGTGTTATGGGAGGCTTTATAGCGCTACCTCACTGAAACATACTGTCAAAGACACCCAGCAGAACACCCCACCCGGTCACACTATATTGACAACGAGCGAACCAGTCGTCCCACTCCTAAATTGCTGAGCGTTAAGCAGGAGTAGAAACTACCATTTTTACAGACACTGGTATGTCTCGACCAGGGGACAGAACCCAAATCCTTCCTCACAGGGGCGAAAGATCTACTAAAGGCCAAAAGTGGGGAATTGTCAAGGGAGACATTAGGAAGAAGAAAGTTGTTTAGAAAGAAGAGAAAAGATAGGATCCCAAATTTAGTCGCCTCTTACGATCATGCAATGGGGGCAGCAGGTACAGTTATTACGCCCTACCTGCAGCAAGCCCCAATTGATATATATGTATGTATGGTTTATTCATGATTTTTTGGAGTTAATAAACTAAACCGCACGTTCTGATCAAAGTTAGTGATGCGGATACCATAGGTCACAGCTGCTGATCCTATTGTTGTTTATGTAGTTTCTGCTGCTATTGTTGTTCTAGTTTCTGCTTCTGCTGCTGCTGTAACTAGTGTTGAAGTTTTTAGTTTCTGCTGTTACTATTGTTGATTTTGTGGTTTCTTCTGCTACTACTACTGCTGATTGTGTAGTGACGTCTGTGTTTGTAGTCTCTGCTGCTACTATTACTGCTGATTTTGTAGTGATGTCTGTGTTTGTAGTCTCTGCTGCTACTACTACTGCTGATTTTGTAGTGACGTCTGTGTTTGTAGTCTCTGCTGCCACTACTACTGCTGATTTTGTAGTGACGCATGTGTTTGTAGTCTCTGTTGCTACTCCTCCTGCTGATTGTGTAGTGACGTATGTGTTTGTAGTCTCTGCTGCTACTCATCCTGCTGATTTTGTAGTGACGTCTGTGTTAGTAGTCACTGCTGCTACTCCTCCTGCTGATTTTGTAGTGACGTCTGTGTTTGTAGTCTCTGCTGCTACTACTACTGCTGATTTTGTAGTGACGTCTGTGTTTGTAGTCTCTGCTGCTACTACTACTGCTGATTTTGTAGTGACGTCTGTGTTTGTAGTCTCTGCTGCTACTACTACTGCTGATTTTGTAGTGACGTCTGTGTTTGTAGTCTCTGCTGCTACTACTACTGCTGATTTTGTAGTGACGTCTGTGTTTGTAGTCTCTGCTGCTACTACTACTGCTGATTGTGTAGTGACGTCTGTGTTTGTAGTCTCTGCTGCTTCTACTACTGCTGATTGTGTAGTGACGTCAGTTTTTGTAGTCTCTGCTGCTACTACTACTGCTGATTGTGTAGTGACGTCTGTGTTTGTAGTCTCTGCTGCTACTACTACTGCTGATTTTGTAGTGACGTCTGTGTTTGTAGTCTCTGCTGCTACTACTACTGCTGATTTTGTAGTGACGTCTGTGTTTGTAGTCTCTGCTGCTACTACTACTGCTGATTTTGTAGTGACGTCTGTGTTTGTAGTCTCTGCTGCTACTACTACTGCTGATTTTGTAGTGACGTCTGTGTTTGTAGTCTCTGCTGCTACTACTACTGCTGATTTTGTAGTGACGTCTGTGTTTGTAGTCTCTGCTGCTACTACTACTGCTGATTTTGTAGTGACGTCTGTGTTTGTAGTCTCTGCTGCTACTACTACTGCTGATTTTGTAGTGACGTCTGTGTTTGTAGTCTCTGCTGCTACTACTACTGCTGATTGTGTAGTGACGTCTGTGTTTGTAGTCTCTGCTGCTACTACTACTGCTGATTTTGTAGTGACGTCTGTGTTTGTAGTCTCTGCTGCTACTACTACTGCTGATTTTGTAGTGACGTCTGTGTTTGTAGTCTCTGCTGCTACTACTACTGCTGATTTTGTAGTGACGTCTGTGTTTGTAGTCTCTGCTGCTACTACTACTGCTGATTTTGTAGTGACGTCTGTGTTTGTAGTCTCTGCTGCTACTACTACTGCTGATTTTGTAGTGACGTCTGTGTTTGTAGTCTCTGCTGCTACTACTACTGCTGATTTTGTAGTGACGTCTGTGTTTGTAGTCTCTGCTGCTACTACTACTGCTGATTTTGTAGTGACGTCTGTGTTTGTAGTCTCTGCTGCTACTACTACTGCTGATTTTGTAGTGACGTCTGTGTTTGTAGTCTCTGCTGCTACTACTACTGCTGATTTTGTAGTGACGTCTGTGTTTGTAGTCTCTGCTGCTACTACTACTGCTGATTTTGTAGTGACGTCTGTGTTTGTAGTCTCTGCTGCTACTACTACTGCTGATTTTGTAGTGACGTCTGTGTTTGTAGTCTCTGCTGCTACTACTACTGCTGATTTTGTAGTGACGTCTGTGTTTGTAGTCTCTGCTGCTACTACTACTGCTGATTTTGTAGTGACGTCTGTGTTTGTAGTCTCTGCTGCTACTACTACTGCTGATTTTGTAGTGACGTCTGTGTTTGTAGTCTCTGCTGCTACTACTACTGCTGATTTTGTAGTGACGTCTGTGTTTGTAGTCTCTGCTGCTACTACTACTGCTGATTTTGTAGTGACGTCTGTGTTTGTAGTCTCTGCTGCTACTACTACTGCTGATTTTGTAGTGACGTCTGTGTTTGTAGTCTCTGCTGCTACTACTACTGCTGATTTTGTAGTGACGTCTGTGTTTGTAGTCTCTGCTGCTACTACTACTGCTGATTTTGTAGTGACGTCTGTGTTTGTAGTCTCTGCTGCTACTACTACTGCTGATTTTGTAGTGACGTCTGTGTTTGTAGTCTCTGCTGCTACTACTACTGCTGATTTTGTAGTGACGTCTGTGTTTGTAGTCTCTGCTGCTACTACTACTGCTGAGTTTGTAGTGACGCCTGTGTTTGCAGTCTCTGCTACTACTACTACTGCTGATTTTGTAGTGACGTCTGTGTTTGTAGTCTCTGCTGCTACTACTACTACTGATTTTGTAGTGACGTCAGTTTTTGTAGTCTCTGCTGCTACTAGTACTGCTGATTTTGTAGTGACGTCTGTGTGTGTAGTCTCTGCTACTACTACTACTGCTGATTTTGTAGTGACGTCTGTGTTTGTAGTCTCTGCTGCTACTACTACTACTGATTTTGTAGTGACGTCAGTTTTTGTAGTCTCTGCTGCTACTAGTACTGCTGATTTTGTAGTGACGTCTGTGTGTGTAGTCTCTGCTACTACTACTACTGCTGATTTTGTAGTGACGTCTGTGTTTGTAGTCTCTGCTACTACTACTACTGCTGATTTTGTAGGGACGTCAGTTTTTGTAATATCTGCTGCTACTACTACTGCTGATTTTGTAGTGACGTCAGTTTTTGTAGTCTCTGCTGCTACTAGTACTGCTGATTTTGTAGTGACGTCTGTGTGTGTAGTCTTTGCTAACACTACTACTGCTGATTTTGTAGTGACGTCTGTGTTTGTAGTCTCTGCTGCTGCTACTACTGCTGATTTTGTAGTGACGTCAGTTTTTGTAATATCTGCTGCTACTACTACTGCTGATTTTGTGGTGACGTCTGTGTTTGTAGTCTCTGCTGCTACTACTACTGCTGATTTTGTAGTGACGTCTGTGTTTGTAGTCTCTGCTGCTGTTGATGCTGCTACTACTGTTGATCCAGAGATATTGCCGGGAAACTCACTTCTCATCATGATAATATTGACTCTACATTTGAAAAGCTTAAAGGTTTTATCTCTCAAAACAAGTCTGCAAAATGTAGCTTTACAATTCCTAATATGGAGATTGCATTTTGTTGAAAACTTTTTAAAATAATTAGATATCACAAAGGCTGTTGGTATAGATGTTGTAAGTTCGCGACTCCTGAAAGTTGCATTTTCTGAAATTGCACCTTCAATAACAAAGGTAAATTACAAAGCCAGTGAAAAATGGCTAAAGTCACACTTCTGTTTAAAAGTGGAAGTACAGTAGCTATAGTCCGATTTCTGTGTTACCTATTTTGTCAAAATTGTTTGAACGAAATGAACATAGTGCATTTTATCATTTTTTAAATGAAAATAACCTCATCATTTCTGCACAGTCAGATTTTAATGAGAAACGCTCGTTTGAAAATGTCCTGTTGAACATTGTAAATTCATGGGCAAAGATTATTGGTGAAGGTTTTTTTAACTGGGGTGATAGTTTTAGATTTTAATAAAGGCCTTTGATTTAGTAAATCAAATTGTCCTTATTGATAAACTAAGATTTTATAAATGTGATCCCATAACGGTCACGTGGTTTACATCATACCTCGCAAATCGATCCCAGCAAGTATCAATTGCTGGTAGTTTATCAGAATCAATGAGTATAACACAAGGTGTACCACAAAGATCTATACTGGGTCCTCTGATGTTTTTTAATTTTTATCATTGACTTACCATTGTGTGAGAAATCCCAGACTGACATGCATGCAGACGATTCAATAGAATTTGTTCAATCTTCAACATGATTTATCTAATGTTGTGACTTGGTGCATTAAAAACTATAATGATAGTAAATGTCATTAAGACTAAATGCATACTAGTTGCTTCAAAACAAAAGTTATCACGTAATGTTTATACATTGAATTTAATTATGAAAGATGTTCCGCTTGAGCAAGTTCATCAAGAAAAACTTTTGGGTGTAAATATAGATGAGTGCTTGTCATTCCAGGGACACATTTCGTCCATTGTTACCAAAATTCGACATAATTTATATATTTAAGGATTAACCTTTTATTTTGTTTCGTTTATGAGATAATAAATCCAATGGAGTACGAGGAAAATTGCGTAAACGCTTCGCTTTTAGGAACAATTTACCGACTTCTCCATTGGATTAAACAAAATCAAAGGTTAATCCTTATATTTACAATAAAAATTTTTAACAATAACACCATTAAAAGAGTCGGATGCAAGCATTAACCTTGTGTAATCTGCGTTCAAAATTATTTTGACGTCATGTTAATCCATGCGAAATAGCCGTTGGAAGGCAGCTAAACCCCGCCCACTTTCTCCGTGACAACAAAAGAAAAAAGTTCTTCTATTTCAATATTTTTATACACATAAAATATATTTTACTTCATACAATATCCTCGTATTTGTATGTGTAGGTAATGGAATAAATAATTTTATATTTGTATGAAATTGAGGTAATGGGGCAAAAGACTAAGTAGAAAGTACTAATGACCGCATACGTCCATCGTTTGCAAAGTGATGCGCCCAAAGGCGGTAAATAGAGAGTGCTACCATGTCGTCGAGCGATAGTAACTAGCCTAGGCTTGGTGGAAATTAGATGTGCAATTATTGAAATCGCTGTTTGTAAGCATACCAGAGGTTTGTACAGATGACATGTATGATGTGGATAAATCGTTTGTCGGCCGAGAGATTTTTGGGAGACGAATAATTTGACCTATATTTCTAGGAACGATAGCCATCGTTTCTGTGTCACGGCGGCCGACACTCATAGATGAGGGAGTGGAGATGATGGAGCATTTTTGTACCGACGAACAATCGCGACTGTAGCTTCTGACGCTAGCTGACAAAAGCATCTTAATTAAAAAAAATAAAAAAATGTTGGTATCTAGAACGCACGGAAGTGTAAATGCTAGCGTTTGTTTGTAAACATTGACACGATGTTTGCGGAAAGAAGCATGCGAATATTTACATATATCCATTGGAGTGGTGGCGGTCAAGGTGAACGGACACGGTTGTATCGCCGTCCGCAGGTAATCTGTGTTTATTCGATTTTGCGATGTCCTACATCGTACCGATTTGGCATCGGACATCCTAACTTGATTGACAAACTTATGATGTACTTATATTGATACTTGTGTGTATAAAAGTAGAGAACTTTGAGTGAAAAGCTGTCCTTTGATTGTGTATCATATACATATAGTGACCAATGAAGCGTTAACACTGGACACACTAACACACGTGAGCTGTGATCTCGCTATCGGTGTATAGGTAACCGATCGTTATATCGGTGTATATATCGACGCGGATATGAACGTATAGACTATTAACAATAACATTTCATTGCGTGTTTAATATGCAGAAAAATAAAGAAAACTTGCAAAACTCAGCAGAGTTCAGTGAAGAGATACACGACTCAAGTATGACGTCAACTCAAATAGATACAAATGTGTACGCTTTGTTGACAGAAATAGCAGGTGGACGCGATAAAACGAAGTTTAAGGAAAAAGTGCGGTCTATATATAAAAACAAGCCGGACAGTTTGTCTTATGTTAGACAATCGCTCTATGACATCGTTGGTGAGGAAATCTGAGACTCCATTAGGGACCCTCGTGAAAAGAACAAACGCTGGTAATTCTACGGCTGTAGAGAAGTACCTCGAAGATAGTTATACGTTGTTCCATTATGTGGACGGAAGTGTTGAGGTAGGAGAGGTCCGCAATATCTTGACGTTCAAAAACAGACACCGATCGATATGCGAAGCTAATGAGTCTATTCTTAATGCGAGCATCTCCGACGACGACGTAGAATCACCTTTGCCAGACTTGCAAATTATTAGTGACAATATACAGAAATTCACAAAGGGAGAGAGTTGTATTACAACAGACAACGGAATACAGAACTTTGCTGATCTAGCAATACTGATTGTCGGAATGAGAGGAGAAATTATGGAACAGTTAAACTCAATAGACACCGCAAATCGGCACCTGATACGAAAATTACGCGATGAAATACGTGGGCTTCGCGAAACAGTCAAAATAAAAGATAAGACAATAAATGCATTGGAACGAAGAGTGTCATTTGTGCAAAATACACTCGATCAAAATATCGAACATAATACAAAAGGTACCTACGCAGATGTTACCGCAGGTAATAAGAGTACAGAAGTGTCGGTTCCATATAACTCCACCACGCATGGCAATGTTCTTAACGGTAGAGTGACAGCGCCAATAATAGAGCAATTATCTAACCGAAATAAAGACACTGCGATCGACGAATCGGTGCAGAACATGTTGATCCTAAAGAGACGTGAGATAAACGCACGAAATCAACTGCTACTGTTCATTGGCAGAATACGCAACATCAACAACCTAGTGAGGAGGCAGGGAAATCTACATACGAATTCCATGGTGTTCGTCGTAGACCTAGAAGCAAAAGGCTCATAATGTCGCGAATTACTGCAGATGCCACTGCCAACAGTCCATACTCGTGGTGATTAACTCTGTGTTGATGCTTTCGTTCTTACTATATTTTGTCGTGAAGCTTCTTACGTGGAACACTCGAGGGGTAATGTACGGCACCCCTTTACTAGGCGAGATTCTTCGCGATACGGACATTGCTGTTATAAAGGAACATTGGTTACCGCCAGAACAGCTTAATTTTCTGAACAGTATTAACTGTAGTTTTGACTCGTTTGGACGGAGTGATACACGCATTCCTATAGAGCTGGAACTGAGGACGCATCCGAGAGGGTTTGGTGGAATTGCGATTCTTTGGAAGAAATACCTGAATATATCGCCCCTGATGAACGAAGGGAATGATCGTATAATAGGGGTCTCAGTACAACTGGTGGACAAGTCGTTTATGTATGTCTTCGGGGTATTGATGCCGTCGACTAATCTTTCTATGGCTCTGTACCGAGAAACGTTATAAGCAATGTCTGATTTATATCAACGGTATAGCGAACAAGGTACCGTTATTATTCTTGGCGACTTTAATGGACGGATATCGGAACGGTTTGGTAAAAAGAATCGCTACGAGACAAACGACAGAGGAAAACTCCTTGAGACTCTTATTATTGAAAACAATCTCATCTCTGTTAATTCACAACAGTGGTCGAAAGGAGGTGATGTGACTTATGTATCGTGGGACGGCTCGAAGAGCTCATTGATTGACCACATTTTAATAGGAACACATGATATAGATAATGTGAAAACGTGCGAAATACACGACGATCATTTTCTTAATGTATCTGATCATCTACCTGTGTCGTTAGAATTCTGTTGTACTTTAAGGAACACGCATAGAGATAGATTGTCGTCAAAGGCCGTTAATTGGATAAAAGTGTTTTCCGAGCAAAAGGTTGCTTATGCCGGCAAAGTAGCGCAGATGATTGGTAATACTACTAAACTCCGCGAAGCGAAGGATTTAGATGATCTCGACAGCTTAGTACAGATTATTGTTTCCGCGATAAATGATTCAGCGAAAGCTACATTGCCAGTTAAGCAGTATCGTAAATACTTAAAACCATATTCGAACTTCAGAAGTGTTATAGAACTGCATACGTCAATGAGGCAGTATCGTATAGTGTGGAAAGCTGAGTGGCGTCCGCGCGGTACAGAACATAAATCATACAAAGATTATAAGGATTCAAAAACTATCTTTCGTAAAGCATTAACAGAAGCAAGGGAGCTATACGAACAGCAGCAACTCGATCACCTGCAGGAAGCAGCTGAAGTTGATATCGGCACATACTATAAGGCTGTTCGGGCAAGAAAATGTAATGGTTACAGATGTTCAGAACTTAAAGTTGACAATAAAATCCTCCGCGATTCAGATGAACTAAAGAATGTTTGGTTTGAGCACTATAGTAAGTTAGCTCTACCGTCTGAGCAAACCAATTTTGATAATAGTCATCGGGCTAAGATACAGTTAGATATTCACGATATGTTCGTCAGAAGCTTTGCAAATAGTGATGGTATTTGCGATCGAGCTATTTCAAAAAGTGAAACTACGACAGCGATCAAGAGTATGAAAAATGGTAAAGCGGGAGGACATGATGATAAAGTCATCGAACATATTCGTTACGGTGGTAAAAGTCTGCTGGACGCGATCGTTATACTCTTCAATCAAATACTAACAAAAGAAGAATACCCAGTACATTTTAAAAAAGGTATAGTAATAACATTATTCAAAGGTGGCAATAAAGACAAATTGAATAAAAACAATTATAGAGACATCACGTTAACACCAGTTCTGCAAAAGCTATTCGAAAAAGTTATATATCAGAGGTTAACAGTTCGATGTGCTGAAATGCAGTTTCCGCATAGACTACAACAGGGATTTAGAGCGGAATGTGGAAGTATTATGGCAGCGTTCACTGTCAAGGAATCGATATGTCATTAGATCGAAAATAGGACAAAGGTATTTGCTGCCTTCTTGGACAATGCAAAAGCATTTAACAGTGTATGGATAGACGGGCTATTACATTAGGTGTACAGACTCGGTTTTAATGGTAAATTTTGGAGAATACTGCAAAATTCGTTTCAAAACGTGACCTCGCGTGTACTGTATGACGGCAAAATTAGCAAAGACTATCCAGTTAAGCAAGGGGTCGGTCAAGGGAGAACTTTATCAGCCTGGCTATTCCTCGTTATGATAAACGGTCTCGCACGTGCTCTGGATGAAGCGGAACAGGGTTTACAGATTCAAAAGCTACATATCCCCTGCGTATTATTAGCTGATGACACGCTCTTATTAGCTGGAAGCATCACGAATCTCCAAGCTCAACTAGATATCGTAAATGCGTATGCTAATCTTTGGAAGCTAAATTATAACTCTGCTAAATCTTCGCTGATTGAATTTTCATATAAGAGACGAATCGTCAATAAACCATCAGCTGTATGTTCTCTGGGAGGCGCGATTATCGAATGGACTGATACAAAGGTTTACGCGGGAATAACTTTTTGTTCAAACCTAAAAACTGATGTCGGTATAGAAAGCGCGTGCGACAAAGGTAGAATGAACCTTAACAGTCTAATGAGTGTTGGTATCCATCCAGGCGGATTGAATCCTCTAAACGTGCACAACTCATTAAAGCAATTATCATACCAGGTGTTATGGACGGATGTGAACTTTGGGCAAATGCTACGCAGAAGTCCATCGATATGTTCAATAGAACCATGCGGTATGCTGCACGAAGATGCCAGGGTTTTGAGAAAACTTCGTCGTCGGCCATAACTAACAGAGCTATTGACTTACCTGATGATTTATGGTCTGATGTAGAAATCAGAAAACTGTACCTTTGGAGCAAACTGTGTAATGCTAAATTATCTTTTGTCTGGAAATCTTCATGTTCACCTCACAATCGTTTCAAAACGTAAGCTTCATCGTAGACATCTTCCATGCAATGGTGAAATTTAACATCGAGACATTCTTTTTCGAGTTTGTGTTCTCTGGTGCGTGCTGTAGAGAGTTTCAGTGGAAATCGTTTATTAAGAAAGTCACAACAAACTATTACTATGATGTATGGTGTAAAATGTGCAGAAATCGTCCCGATCTGTTATATTATAGGGCAGTTCATCAATATATTGGACCCAATCCCTTATGGTCTCTAACGTTGAAATTTCCTAAAAGCACATGGAAAATTTGTGAATTAATCAAGCTTTCCTACAGGGCTGAATTCCAAAATGTGATGTGTAAATTGTGCAAAAAAGTTGTGAACAATGACGTTAAACATTTCATTATACAATGTCCCACATTATTCAAAAGTAGAGACATCTTGCTGGAACAAATAGTTAATCTTATAAGCGTTGGAAAATATGTACAATACGATATGCTAGAGGAAGACGAAAAATGTTCATTTATTCTTGGTGGAAGGAACGATATTTATTTGGACGATGGAGAATGGGACAATCTGATGCTTGCTATAAGTGACAAACTTGCTTGGATGTTCACAGAAATGAACATACTCCTCCAGAGCAGCTCTAGCTCTTGAGCATAGTTTGAAGAATACAGTAAGAAACTGTAGTATTATGTAAATATGTAGTGTGCATGCTGTAAATTGTTGAAATTGTTAAAAACGACAAGACCATGTATTCTCTTATCAGAGGAAATACAGAATGTCTGTCTGTCTGTCTCATATATCCATACGCGGTGAACTGGGTCACGTTCTACACTCAAGTTATTGAGAAACAAACAGACTTAGGTTATCGATTCAGAAACAGTGGCAATTGTAAACATTGTAGTATAGTTTGGTCAGGTTGTACAGCAAAACTAATGGATAAATTATCTAAAGCTCAAAACAAGCAGCCAGATCTATTTTCAAAGTTCTGTATGACACTCCATCTAAGGACGTGTTTTTAGCTTTAAAGTGGATTCCAATCGAAAATAACTCGAATTTAAAATAGTATGTATGGTTTTTAAATGTCTAAATGGATTAGTAAAACCTTACTCAGCAAAAACATGTTTGCCTAGCTAGGAATGTCCATACAAGAAGTACTAGGTTATCGGATGCAAATAACATATGTGTTCCGAAACACAGAACAACATTTTATTCGAAACATTTTTTTATTGCTGGTATTCAATTTTGGAATGGACATCCAGAAGAGCTAAAGAATGTCAGTACATTTAACAGTTTTAAACAGAAGCTTGTCAAACAACTTCAAACATTTCATAAGTAGCTTTTTCAATGAAGTAAAAACAATTTTGTTTTTTTAACTATACTACGTTAGCGTATGACTATGTCAATTTTTATGTTTTTGCTATGTTAGCATATATGTAAATTGGGCATGTGCCCTTTAATTGATGAAACGACTGTGCATGATAATTGTGCATTCTGTGATATTCTTCACTTAAGAATCTGTGATAATAATTTCATGGTGACTGTGTCTGAGAAAACTATGATACTATATATTTTATGCTATTGTGTGTTTCTTACATATATATATATATATAGATATATATATATATGTGTGTGTGTGTGTGTGTGTGTGTAATGTAATTCATAATAAACACATGTATTTTACTAACAAGAGGATCATGTGGAAGTTTAGCCAATGGCTAAACTTGTATTTATCCTCAATAAAGAATGTCTATTACAATTACTATTATTATCATTCGTTTTCTGATTCTACTTCTGTGTTCGTACTTTCTGTTGCTGCTACTAAAACTTCTTTTGTTGTTGTTTGTTTCCAGTTATGTATTAACCATTATAATACGTGTCCTAACTAATGAGGCATTGTTAGTTAGACAAGTGAACCTAATAGGATAGAAACATAGATATTGGTGGTGGAGGAAAGCCGGAGTACCCGGAGAAAATCCAACGACCTGCGGAAAGTACCTGGTGAGTGTCCCATGTCAGCTTCGAGCACGCGACCCATTGGCGGAGGGCTAGTGTTAAAAAAGTGTCAGACACATTAACCACTAGGCCAACGTAGCACCTAAACATTCTCTATTAATCGACAAAACTGTTAAGTGATGTGAAAACTTTGATCAGAAGCGTGATGTTATTATAGTTGTCATGTTGCAATTATAATAAATGTAAAACATAGGGTGTAATTTGTGTTAAGAGACCAAAGCATGAGTCATCTGACCTTCATCTTGCTGTTCCTAACGAGGATGGCGCGTCGTGATACAAAGTATAATGTATTTAAATGCATTTAAAATGTAGCTTCGTAAATAGCCGACGCTCATATAAAAGTAATTGGTAGGTTAAATGTCGGAAGTCATATCCTACATTCCAGCCAAATAGCACTACGTATTCTCCCCATTGTTTCAAATTGTCTCTATTTCTCATTTGATTGCTTAAACAAAGGGCTATATATTCTGTCCATTTTATCTCACAACCGACCTGCTGATTTTGTGCGGAGGACGCCATGATGCATGTCACCACTGCCCTAGTACTTTGTAGCACCATAGCACTCGGTATGTACACTTCAATCTTCTTTAAATTTTGATGGTTAATTAGTGATGACACATGTTGATATATCTTTATCTCCAGTAAAAGTTACAGTTTCAAACCATTTCACTGGCTTTTTTCTCCACAAAATCAACTTTGAGACGAAAGCATCCCTGACAGATTTTGTTTTAGCATAAACATTAGAACATGATTTATTTATTGGATTTGGTATTTTATCAATTACATTAATTATGCAAACTTACATGTACATTAGTTTAATGGTCAGACATTGTGTATGTTAATGGGGTTTCGTAATAGTAAAATTCAGACCCCGCCTTTTTTTTCAGGGATTCTTCATTAAAAGAGATTGTGATGAATTTAACAAAAATGTACCCCTGCTGACCAGGATAATTGTAATAATGTATATGTGTGTTCTTCCTCTCTATCTATTTAGACTAAACCCTTGATATGATGCTCCTCGTTTAATTTCCAACCTTGTTTGCCGGCAACATATTTCTATGCCCCTTTTCACTTGTTTTCTTAAAGAATTCCTTTATATAGTTCACTCAATTTATCGCCAAACCCCTTTATAACGCCAACATTTCACTTGACAAATGGTGTCAGTGTAACAATGTTTTATTGTACGTAAAGATAAACCTAAAATAATTTGTTTGTAGACAAAAACTGGTTCATAATATTTCATAATCATTTTTTTATGTCTTTGCAGGCTTATGTAATGAATGTCCAGATGAGGAGTGGAAGCGACTCGAAAACAGTTGTTTCTTTTTCAGTACCGAGGAACGATCGTGGACTAGTGCCCGGGTACGTTTTGCTAAAACTATTTAAAATTCTTTTATTGTCAACATAATGTCTCACACATGAAGTAGCTGTTATTTCTGACATATTTTTCCTACTCAATTACCTATCTTACGCATAGATTGGTGAATAAAGATAGCATTGTGGTACACAGTACTGTGACTACGGTAGCTATAACTTTACACCAGTTTGATGAACACAGATATCATTGTGATACACAGTACTGTGACTACTGTAGTTATAACATTACACCAGTTTGATGAACACAGATACCATTGTGGTACACAGTACTGTGACTACTGTAGTTATAACATTACACCAGTTTGATTGACACAGATATCATTGTGGTACACAGTCCTGTGACTACGATAGTTATAACTTTATACCAGTTTGATGAACACAGATATCATTGTGGTACACAGTACTGTTACTACTGTACCTATAACTTTATACATGTTTGATTAACACAGATATCATTGTGGTATACAGTACTGTGATTTCTGTAGCTATCATTGTATACCTGTTTGATGAACACAGATATCATTGTGGTACACAGCACTGTGACTACGGTAGCTATAACCTAACACCAGTTTGATGAACACAGATATCATTGTGGTACACAGTACGGTGACTACTGTACCTATCACGTTACACCAGTTTGATGAACACAGATATCATTGTGATACACAGTACTGTGACTACTGTAGTTATAACATTACACCAGTTTGATTGACACAGATATCATTGTGGTACACAGTCCTGTGACTACGATAGTTATAACTTTATACCAGTTTGATGAACACAGATATCATTGTGGTACACAGTCCTGTGACTACGATAGTTATAACTTTATACCAGTTTGATGAACACAGATATCATTGTGGTACACAGCACTGTGACTACGGTAGCTATAACCTAACACCAGTTTGATGAACACAGATATAATTGTGGTACACAGTACTGTGACTACTGTAGTTATAACATTACACCAGTTTGATTGACACAGATATCATTGTGGTACACAGTCCTGTGACTAGGATAGTTATAACTTTAGACCAGTTTGATGAACACAGATATCATTGTGGTACACAGTGCTGTGACTACTGTAGTTATAACATTACACCAGTTTGATGAACACAGATTTCATTGTGGTACACAGTACTGTGACTACTGTAGTTATAACATTACACCAGTTTGATTGACACAGATATCATTGTGGTACACAGTCCTGTGACTACGATAGTTATAACTTTATACCAGTTTGATGAACACAGATATCATTGTGGTACACAGCACTGTGACTACGGTAGCTATAACCTAACACCAGTTTGATGAACACAGATATAATTGTGGTACACAGTACTGTGACTACTGTAGCGATAACGTAACACCAGTTTGATGAACACAGATATCATTGTGGTACACAGTACTGTGACTACTGTACCTATAACTTTATACATGTTTGATTAACACAGATATCATTGTGGTATACAGTACTGTGATTACTGTAGCTATCATTGTATACCTGTTTGATGAACACAGATATCATTGTGGTACACAGTACTGTTACTACTGTACCTATAACTTTATACATGTTTGATTAACACAGATATCATTGTGGTATACAGTGCTGTGATTACTGTAGCTATCATTGTATACCTGTTTGATGAACACAGATATCATTGCGGTATAAACTGTGACTACTGTAGTTATAACATTACACCAGTTTGATGAACACAGATATCATTGTGATACACAGTACTGTGACTACTGTAGTTATAACATTACACCAGTTTGATGAACACAGATATCATTGTGGTACACAGTACTGTGACTACTGTAGCTATAACCGTATACCTGTTTGATGAACACAGATATCATTGTGGTATAAACTGTGACTACTGTAGTTATAACATTACACCAGTTTGATGAACACAGATATCATTGTGGTACACAGTACTGTGACTAATGTAGCTAAGACATTACACCAGTTTGATGAACGCAGATATCATTGTGGTACACAGTACTGTGACTACTGTACCTATAACTTTACACCAGGTTGATGAACACAGATAGCATTGTGGTACAAAGTACTGTGACTACTGTAGTTATAACGTTACACCAGTTTGATTGATACGGAGTGCATTATAGTTTTTAGAATACCTAAATTTGACATAGTGATACACTCTGTTATGTTGAAGTTTGGTTTTATATGTTAAGGTCAAGGTAACTGTTACTTACAACAACAAGGGGGACGGTGTTAAGGCACATGACTGGGGTCCTTATTGACCTTTAGGTGTTTTAGTTATTATTCAAAAACTTGAAAAATATTCTTCATTTCTTATTATCATTTTTCCAAAAAGGTTGACATGTTGTTACACTTCAAGTTGGAAATTTCATAATCACAGCGATGTCGAAATTGTCTATCAAATATGTAATATATTCTTAATCTTATGGTGATACAAATCCCTACAGAGGCACTAAGTGCCAACTAGTCCCATGTAAAGTAAAGAGTTCAATATTTATGATTTAGTTTCCTAAGGTATGCTGTAAAATGTTCATTATTCGGGGTATCAATACTTTCTGACAAGATAACAAAATCTACGTCTTAAAAAAGTCTCTAGCAAAAATATTAAAACGTCAATGTAATGAAAATAATCTCCAATTAACGAATAGCAAACATGTCTCGTTCAATGAATCTTGTATTAGTGGTAACATAAATTATATCCTCCGTTAGACACGATACCTAATGACGGGTTCACGTGTGGTGAAAAAAAGTGTTTTCCTTCAAGGTCACATTGTTTTTCCTCGATTTTTTTTTTTTGGATGTTAATTATTTTGTAAATGTGTATTGAGGCTTTTTATACACTATTCCATAAAAAAGACATTCCAATACGAATGATTTCTAGAAATTTCTTTCTACAAACAAAACATCACAAAAATGTCTATATATCTAGGCATCAATTTTTAATATATCTTAACGTGTAACTCTTTGTTCATTTCTTTTGTCATAGTATGTCTGGTGCATATCGTTTATGTATACAATGTCTTTTCTTCTGCAGGATTTTTGTAATAGTTTGCATGGTGTATATCTTTTATATATACATTTTCTTTTTTTCTGCAGGACTTTTGTCACAGAATATCTGGTGTTGATGCATACCTAGTGTATATCCTATCCGAGACGGAAAACGATTTCGTTAAGGATAGATTAAACACCTACAATTATGGTAAGTAGAATTGTAATTAACTGTCTGTTTTTAATATTATTAACTCAATCATCAATCTGTCTACATTATGTTTAATAGTTCACCAGGTGAACTTGGAGAGGAATATAGACATTATGCACGTATTTCCTGTGACCCAAAATGAGATCCACTGTTCATAAACCTCTTCACATTTTTGTATTAACGTTTCGACTGCATGTTCCTCCATAAGCATTTCAAGAAAAAAATCGTTCATAGGCTATGAGCGCAATTGAGTCAACGTCATTCTGAGTCTTCTCCTCTCGCCTAGATTTACATGAGACAATCGTTAAAAACAAACATTTTAGTGATGGCTGATACCATATTGGGATACATATATTTAGATCGATAATAACTATAAAAATTCTGACGAAAATATATGCATTGAACAGCATTTTTCAATGTCCATACCGCTGTGAACACTTAAAAATTGCAGGTCAATACTTATTTGAATATTTTTTACTATCTGTCATTCCACAGAGCATTTCTTTCACATTGGAGCAACAGATACGGGACATGAGGGAGTGTTCTCTTGGGATAGGACCAGCATGTCCTTAACTTACACTAACTGGTCGACTGATGAACCTAACCAAGCCGGTAACGAAGACTGTACGGAAATGAATCCTGGCACGGGAACATGGAACGACATTCCGTGTTCCGAGAGTCAGCGCTTTGTTTGTAGGATGGAGTTGTAGTCCGGGACAGACGTTCCCATCCGGTCGTAGCGAAACTACAATACGTTTATATACTACTTATAATTACACTTGTTCTCATTGACTGATTTCGAAGTTCATATTTGAGCTAGAACGTTAGTTACATTATGTTTAAATGTTAATCGAACAATATGATGTCGTCAAATGTTTGCGTACAAGTATAATACGAAGGGTAATTCTATTGAAAATATATTTGTTTTTAATCAGAGCGATACATTTCTATTTCTAATCTATCAGCAATATTTTTGTCATGTCATTGCTAACTACATTTTCAAATACTGTCTTTAATTGATCAGTCATCTTTTCTCATAATAATTTGTTTTAATAAAAACAACTGCTTCAGAATCACGTTGTGTGTATTTTTACTCCTTCCTTATTAGGATAAAAACGGTATTTTGTAGACTTTACATATGACATATGTAACAAGTTCTTATTAAAACGGCGGACGTTACAAAGGAAGAAAATGATACGGATTTTGAGTAAAATCGGTCAAAATCTGTGTATTCATAAGAAGAAAAAGCAAGAAGAACTTCATTTTGAGGACTTAATTATTGATTTGTGCACCTTTGTCCCTGATGAAGTTAGAGGAATAAACAGACATCAGACAATTTCCGAGATGATGTAAATATCGATCCTTACAGTGGTATATGACAATGATTAATACTTTATGATTCAGAAACGAACCATACGTCTTTCACTGGTAAATCCACATCCTCAATTCTCAAGGTGCTACGCTCACTTCCGCTATCTGCACTCCTGAGATATGTCATAGCAACATTGAAGGCACGAAGACAGCTGTTTGATTGGTCGTACGTAAAAATAATCCTGACCAATCGCTAGGCTGATACTTGTCCTTTGAATATTACAGAGGAGCGACACCAGACTTCAAAGCAAGTATGTTTTACCGTTACACGATCGCGAGATTATTTAGAACTAGTTTTCTTGTTTCGTCCACAAGGTGACGCACACTGAGACTTTGATTTTGCTATGACGTATATCAGTACTGCACACAGCGTAAGTGAGCGTAACGCCTGGAGTATCGAGGATGGCAAATCCTTAGTTTGCCATAATACTGTATTGATATGGAGGAGTACAATAAATCTGGTACATTTTTCTTTGTCAAAAAGTTGTGCTAAGGTAAAAATACCTGGCGTTGTATTTTAGTTTAAACTGTATTTATTTCTGGTAATATACAATACATTATATTTTCAATATATAATCAACAACGATTCGGAAACAAGCACTAAGTACTTTTACAATGTCCGTTTCGTTACGTTAGATATACGATACTGACAGCAGATATAGTACCCACTAAATCATATTGAAATAACTAAGTTCTAATGCATATACATAAAATAATTTCGTAGAATGGCAGAACAATAATTTTATGAATTGTATAGAACAGCATGCAGAACAGTTCCTCGCATTGTATTGGAGGGTGACAGGGTGGCACAGTGAATAGCACATGTCTTTCACAAAAGCGGGCGTGTTTGATTCCCCGATCGGATGTGAAAAGGTATAGGGTCACCTGCCCGACCACGTCGGTTTTCTCTGAGTATTCCGGCTTCCTCCAAAGACCCGCTTTCATCCGGTCCAAAACGAGTGATTGATGTCAGTTAAAATAACTTGTTTCATATTTTCTTTAATTTACAAAGTTTATATTTAATTTTCGATTAAAGGAATACGTACTATATGAACTAATATTTATTGAAACGAAGAAATGAACAACCTTGGCTGACTAAACAAATGATGTGAACCCTTATAAAACGATATTGTAGTAGTCATTTCTAAATGTCTATTAAATCTGAAACACATGGTGTAAATTTGTTTTTAAAGAGCTAGTCATGTGTAATCGGACCCTCCTGCTATCGTTACTCGCGAGGACAACTCGCCGTGGTACATTCAGCAGCCCTGTAAATTGACGGCTCTGATACATAAGTAATTGGTAGGTTAGATGTTGGAAATTAGTTTACACATTCCAGTCAAATAACACGAAGTATTCTCGCCAGCACTTCAAATTATCTCTATTTCGCAAATAACGACTGAAGCAGTGACCTAAATTCTGTCTAATTTATCTCACAACCGACCTGCTGATTTTGTGCAGAGGACGCCATGATGCATGGCATCACTGCCCTGGTACTTTGTAGCACCATTGCACTCGGTAAGTACACTTCAATCTTCTGTATAATATGCACATAATTGATTTTGATTATTGCCAGCAAGTGTCGTTACATCATTATCTCATGTAAAAGAAGAAATGAAATTAACCAACATGTCACCCTGCTTTTTCCTGTTCTACACAATATTTGAAAGACCAGACAAAATATTTCGACTTGAATAATGAAAAACAATATCCCTTCCAAAGATAAGCAAGAAAATCCTTTCTACTTTTGTTATCATAAGAAGACGTCTTCAAACAGACAACTATTGTATAACAAAATGAAACATTTTGATTTGAGAAATATGATTCCTTTACAACTTTAACTTCCAGTACAGGCATGTTAGGGAAATAATCAGTTATACTTCATAATAATTTTCCTGAATATATTCACAAAGTTGTTACCTGAAGAATACTCCAAATTCAAGTGAAAGTCGTTTCAACGATTTAGATAAAAAAAAATTATCACTTAACAACATTTGTAAATAGCCCTATCTCATCTCAGAAAAAAAGTCCTAGGTATTAAGCATTCAGGCGATACGAACGTATTACTGTTGTGAGCCATCAACTCCCTTTTTACCGTCTTTACTATGGGGATTTCTCTTTGGAACATAACGTTTCAGTTTGAAATGACATGTTCATGAATACACATACAGGACGCAATCCAAAAGAAATAACATGTTTGTATATATGGACTGGTTCACGAAATATTCTATTGTCGGTTTGTACGTGTTCATAATGAAAATAAATATTTAGAACAGAAGTTTTTTTTAAATACATAGTGCTGCAGTTTTGCATTGTTAAAACATGAAATAGAATGATTTGTGATCATGTTTAAATACATGTTTTTTTTGTGTTTGTAGGCTTAGGCAGTGAATGTCCAAATGAGGAGTGGAAACGACTTAGAAACAGTTGTTTCTTTTTCAGTACACATGAACTTACCTGGATTAATGCCAAGGTAATTTTAATTAAGACTATACAACCAAATACTATTTATACCTACATTAAACATCCAATTGGAGATTGTATAATCACATATGTAAATCACATATAACAATATACAATAACTATCTGCGGATCTGAGGTGTAGGATTCGAATCCTGGTCAATATGGCGGTCTTTTAACAATTTTCAACTATATATAAAAAAAAATACATATGTATGCTTAAATCAAGTTTTACTAAATCCTACAATAACACTTCGTTAATTTCATTTTGAATAATCGTTTATTTATTACGTTTCTTTTGTTCTACAGTATTTTTGTCACAGCATGCCTGGTGTCAATGCAACCCTTGTGTATATTCTTTCTGCAGAAGAAAATTATTTTGTGAAGGAAAGATTGAACACTTACCAGTACAGTAAGTAAACATTTTGAAAGACATCAGTCTGTGACAGAGATCAATTATCATGTAATATAAATTTTTTTAAATAACAATGCAAATGGATTTTCTTTTTTTTTTTTTTTTTTTTTTTTTTAAAAAAGTTTTTTTANTTGTACATAGGAAAGTCCAATGTCGATGTATAATACGTTTAAAAGGTCATTATCGCTTATAAACAGTAGTTTACCTCATATAAATAAAAATAAGTGTTACGTATTAATGATAATGACTTATCATTTACAAGTAAGTAAAATAACTGTACAGTCAATCTTTTTTAGATTATGTTTCATAGTTAGAAATAAACATAGACGAAACATGTAATTTTTGTAACAGAATTCGTGTTAGAAATATTGTTCTTAAATAATGTTTTCCTCTAAGCTTCACCTTATTTGTTTTCTTCTTTCCCCAGTACATTTTTATCATATTGGAGCCACAGATGCAGGACATGAGGGAGTGTTCGTTTGGGAACAGAAAAACATGCCTGTCGACAACTACTATACCAACTGGTGGGACGGCGAACCCAGTTCGACAGGTGATGAAGACTGTACGGAAATAAGCACTCGCAACGGACAATGGAACGACATACCGTGTTCCGAGAGCCAACGCTTCGTTTGTAGGATAGAGTTGTAGTCCGTGACAGACGTTCTCATCCGGTCGTAGACAGAGTTATATAACATTATTTGGGCTACATTCGCGTATCCGGTTGAAACGGTTGAACCGGTTGAACCTGTAAAGAAAACGACAAGTACAGATTTGGACCGAGGCTGACCTCAGGAAAATTTGGTACGTGTAGAATGAGGGGTCCAGAAGTACATGACCGAAACTAAAATGCTGACTATTGCCAATTTGCGTTATTTCTTTCTTAAACAATGTCAAGTCACATGTAATTTTTAAGATACGTTATGTAATTTAGTGGACGCATAAGAGAAGGGCATAATATTCTTGATACAATTGTTTTTTATTCTCCGAAACTGTGGATTCTTAGCTCTGCTTATAGAACGGTCCAAGTGTGTTCGTTTATCGTGGAAAATTTCTGCGCCACACGTACCGTTCCAACCGGGATACGCGAATGTAGCCTAGACGACTCATTCCAGCCCTTGTCTATTTGACTATTGCGTAGTGTTCCATAGTGGACGATGATTAACAGAGCAATATGACGTCACACTTTGGTATCTGAATGTAGTACGAAAGATAATTTCTCTGATATTTTCCTATCAGAAGACTTCATTTCAATTGTTATGTATAAGCAATTCTTTTTTTCTTTTATGTCATAGTAAACTACATTTTCAAGTGCTGTACTGTTTCTCTTAAATATTTTTATTAATAAAAAACGCTGATTTACTTTGATATGTATATTTTCTTTCCTTCCTAATAAGCATTTGAATCAATCAATGATTTTGTAAGCTTAACATGTTCAAATACATGTGTCACATTTAATCATTGATTTGTTTTTCTTCCTCTTTAAACATGCTTTCCCGCTTAGTTGAAAACTCACTTTATTTTCACCAACACGAGTAAAAAATATATATATAATAAATTTTGAATGTACTCGAAGTGATAGAATATTATATATTTTCAGAGGCACTGTAATTGTTGTATTCATTCTATAATCGATCCTGACAATGGTATAAATTATAATGATACCTTCTTTATCAAAATGCTGTGTTATCTCCCTATTTAGGCACATCATATATGCCTTATAATATACTTCCTAATAATCATAACATATTTGCAATTTTCTCCACATGTGCCCTTGATAACAAATGTCGAAACATTACTTTATTCTAGTTTTACAATTCTGTACTAAGAGGATTTTCGCAATGTCTTAATAAAGATATGGAGCCATAGGATAATTATAGAACTAGTCACTATTTAGATGGATAACGCTGAGGTTATGGTTGAATTTGTTTTCCAATAAAATACGTTAAAACAGTTCTCTATAACAACATTGTAGCATTATTCACCTGTTTACGGTCTCCTTTTTTCGAGTTTTCCATTTTCGACCTCTTTTCACTCACTGATTCATCATGGGCTGACCCATTCCGTCATTCTGTCGTTCTGTCGTTCTGTCGTTCCGTCATTCTGTCGTTCAAAGACACTTCGTTTGTCTTCGTTTTTCACACTTATCTTTGATCGTAGACAACACAAATGTGTTTGTAGAGTGATCCACTGTTTATTCACTCTACTACACAATCTCACGGTACTCGATTTGATGAGTTTTTTTTAATATAAATAGCTTTCGGACTCCGGGCCACTTACAAATAATTTGCAACGTGCTACCCACACAAGGGGAAATCCCTCCAAGTAAGAATATAATTTTTCGTAAAACTGTTACCAAAAATCGATTCCGGCCTATTGTCCATGGGTAATACGCTCAACGTACTCAACATATCAATGTGGATGGGACCGGTGCATTTATCAATGTATGGTCAAGATAAACCTACTGTATGGACGAAAGAACTGCATGATGCGGTATAATTCATCTTGGCTTACTGTATCTATCACCAAATGATAAAGATGATGTCACATGTGTGGTTTGGTGTGTGTGAGTGTGTGAGGGAGGGAGTGTGTGTGTGTGTGTGTGTGTGTGTGGGTGGGTGTGTGTGTGTGTGTGTGTGTGTGTGTGTGTGTGTGTGTGTGTGTGTGTGTGNTGTGTGTGAGTGTGTGTGTGTGTGTGTGTGTGTGGGTATGTGTGAGTGTGTGTGTAATAACATAAATAACCCATATTGTGTCTGACGTTTACCGTAGTAGGAAAGATAAACATGTAGCACAGTTTCTAGCACATTTTGCTGGAGGCATACCCACTATATAAAGTGAAACGAAGAAATAAACAACACTGGCTGATTCACAGAACTAATAGATGACGTAGAGCTCTCAACAAAACCAGATGTTGTAGTCATTATATTGAATATATGTTTAATGTAAAACACATGGTGTAACTTTGTGTTTACAAACCTAAGTATGTGTAATATGACCTTCCTGTTGTCGTCACCCTCGAAGATAACTCGTGCCCCCATAGTATAAGGTATCAAATGCTTTGATAAAAGTATGTAACATTTAGTTTATTCAGCAGTTCTATAAATTGACGGGTTTGATATATAGGTAATTGATATTTTAAATGTCGGAAATTAATTTACACATTTTATTCTAATAGCATGAATGCTTTTCGTTATTTCCTAGTATCTCTTATTCTGAAATGACGGCTTAAACAGTGGACTATTTTCGGTCTATTTTTTCTCACAATCAACCAGTTGATTTTGTGAGGAGAACGCAATGATGCTTGTTTTCACTGTCCTGGTACTTTTCGGAAGCGTTGCCCTAGGTATGTACAAGATCTTCATATGTATAAATAAAAAGTTTTTAATATTGGCTGTGTTGTAATATTTATATATCATATAAAATAACAAATGATGGTTTTGAGCACTATTTCGCACTGCTTTTTTCTTGATCTACAGAATGTTTGGAAAACCAGAAAAAATATATATCCATTTACAAGGTGCAGATCAGTATCCCTGCTAAAAATAAACGAGAAAATCATTTCAATCCTTTAAAAAGAAGATAACTTTAAAAAGAGACTTCCAAAGTGTCAAGAAAGCAATAGTTTGAATTCAAAGCGAAAAAACTAGGGCAAAATATAAACAAAGAAAATATTTATATGAAAAGTACAGGGAGAATAAACCCATGTGTTCCGGAAGGGTAAGCGTATTTTGCGTCATCGACGACATCCATCATATAAATCTAAGCCGAATTCAAACAATTCCACGTTTTCATATCTGGGACTCGGGTAATGACAACAAAACCCAAAGGTATACTAATGCACATTATCAAAACATAGACCTTCATATCGCGCAAAGGAGTAGCATGTTTCCATACGATATCATTATTGCGACAAAAAAAATATGTCCATAGTCTTTGTCAACCTGCATCTTTTGAGTAAACTTAAATCATAGATTTTTTATTACACATCGTTTACAGTCCACCTACGCGCCTTTCGTAAACAGTTCAGCTGCTTATATTTACGTTTTCTCTACCTTTAATGTTGTTTTTTAACTAACAGTTTATATATATATATACAACATTGGATATAACGCCCTATCTAGCTAACATAAGCCACTCTAAAGCTCTTTACAGTACATAGATATCCAATTTTATACAGTCAATACAATTAGCATATATATATATATATCAATACAATATTGAGGAATTCGCAGGAGCTGCCTTATCAGGCGCTAACTACTAGTCCTATGCCACCTGGCTAATATCTCCCTATGTGTGTATGTCTGTGTGTGTGCTGGAGATGTATTGCGTCTGTTTGTAGTGGGACCGTGCTTCCAACGGTATCATGTATAGTGCCACCTAACTTGAATGCTACAGCACAGATACCGCAACACCCACCCCAGACCATTTGATACTCCACCTGGGTTGTTGGAGTTGTGTGGGAAGGAGAAAAAACACTTTCTCTGAATATTCCATGCGTACGGCGACTTCAGGGATCGAACCCCGGCCCCCTGCTTGGAAGACCGGAGTGTTAACCACTCGACCAATCCGCCCATTATCATAATTTATATTTTAAATTTTAAAATTCCCGCCTTATCGACAGTCCACCCAAATTCGTTCAATAGTTGGAACAGCGTGTTGTTGCGTGCTGATTGGCTTACAAAATAGTACTTTGAAATTGTAACGAATTTGTTAAGATTGTATTGGAACCTGACTACAGTCGGTAGATTCTATAGCAGCCTCGTTATTTGACATGTCGTCAGAAACTGAGGAAACCGTGGCTGATAGACCCGTGATACTGATAGCGTTTGAAGTGAGTGATCTTGCGACAGAGCACAAGGGTTCGTTATATTACAAATGGCTGAAATACGCATATGCCTTGTGTGTGTTTATGTGTGCTGTGACTCATATCAGTAGGTCTATAACATATGTGTATTTCAGACATTTGAAACGAACCCCTGTGGATCAGTGAAGTGTAACAGACGATATTTCTGATAAATTGCATGAGTGTTTAAGTTCCATTGCCGCATTGGTTATTTCAATAAATGTGCATTTTGTACGATATTGCAGACCGGGGTCAATAAAAGTAGTTTTTTTAATATTTTCTCTTCTTATTGTTTACACAATTACAATTTTATTGTCAAGTCTCACAATCCCCAGCGATATTTCAACAGCCGTCATGTTAGTTTATATATATATATTGTAGTTCCGGTATTAATACGCTAAGAATTATGTCTCGTGGTGCATGGTATGTAATGTCC
This sequence comes from Mizuhopecten yessoensis, assembly GCF_002113885.1. Lineage (NCBI taxonomy): Eukaryota > Metazoa > Mollusca > Bivalvia > Pectinida > Pectinidae > Mizuhopecten > Mizuhopecten yessoensis. The sequence goes on along the minus strand of NW_018408784.1, from coordinate 624,807 downwards.
CATCAACGACACAGCTTTCAAATAGCCTTTTTAGTGACAATGCCATGCAAATGTAAATATAATTCTATAAGGTGATTATGCTACATATACTTAACATTTTTCTCACTGACTGATATCCAAGTTTTTAATTTTTGCTAGGACGTATTATTCAACACAGGTTAAAGGTTAATGGAACAATATATCGTCAAAATTTGGTATCCAAATATAGTACAAAGGTTAGTTCCGTGATTGGTTTTTTTTTCAATAAGAGCGTCACACCTTAACATTTGAATTTAAGTTAAAAAAAAACAAATCGGTTTACCAAAGTTTCAAGCGCTGTATTACACTGATGAGTCTAATCTTGTCTTGTGTGATCTTTCTCTCCTTCCGTATAACTTCTGTACTTTATCAATTACAGCATCTGTTTTTGACATATACATACGCCATGAATAATTATTGACTTTTGTTTTTCTTTGATTTTGATTCGCTTTCTCTTGAGTGTAAAAGAAATATATGTTAACATGTTTATTGAAAAAAAATATACATATTTTCTATGCAACATGTTTAACAATATTTTCTTTCTATTTGAAATGTTATATCTCTTTTGTGGCTGGTTTGGGGCTGGGGAATTATTTTTCATCTTATATGTAATAAATAGTGGCAATGTCACGAGACAAGCAGACAACATTTCGTCTAATCAGAAATAGCGATACACTACAATAATTTCGATGTTTATTTGCTATCGGTTGCACACATTCGGTGGTTAACAGAGTATTATGAAAACTTATTATATCAATATCATAAATATACTATAATTCATGTTAAAAATGTTCATCATTATTTATAAAGATAAGGCAAAAAAATACATTTATCAAGTTGAAATGCATCGTAATGCTTTTAAATTTACGGTAAATTCCTGAGGGATGCACGTTTACAAATAAAACGCTTAGGTAGGTCGCAAGGGACGTCGTTCCATTCACCACTCCGAGTTTTCATTTCGACACAGTTTTCAGGATCGCCCCGCCACTGGTTAGGTTCTCCGTCCTCCCAGTTTGAATACCCGAAAGTATCCCCAGTGTTATCCCAGCGGAATACACCCTCGACTTCCAAGTCTGTCGCTCCAATGTAATAGTTTTCAGCTAGAAATGAAAATAAAATTTAGTCTCAAATTATATCGAATTGTTACATAAAGATATTAGCACTAGACAAATACAGATCATATCGGGATAAGAACGAACGTTTGCCTTGGCGATCATTTCCAGGTATACCGTAAATACACACACTAACATATACCATCGCAAGACCACACACTTGTGTTTTTCTAACGAATCAGAAAGCACGAGTTTATTGCGCGGACGAATATATATTCACGAGTGCGCTTATTACATACCTTCCGTATTTGGTAGAGATCGATACAAAGATTTTATTTACCTTGATATTTTTTGCAAATACCAGGAACTTTTCAGTTCGCCATGACAAGGGGATTCCCATAAAAAGTACTTCCGGCTAGTACGTAAATACAACATTCCGTATTGAATAAGTGTAATACAGAACGTTGTATTTCATGGTCTGAAAATTGCTTGTATTACTGTAACAAGACTCAACAGGTATGTGATAAATAATTATAAGCATTTTTCTGTACAATCAAGATCTTCAACTAGACCTCACTGTATACAATTCAATGTAAATTGAATCCATACACCCGCCCACGTCAAAATGTAAATCAACGCTACCCTAGGTTTGTTTGTTGGTATGGGTTTCGCAACAGTCGGTGTCATATGAGAGCTACCCTAAGTACAAATATAATCAGTATGTATATTTCTATACATAGAGAGACAGTATGGCACTGGCACACGTCAGTGGAAACGACTGATATTACATAATATTATATAATATCATATCATATCATATTATGTTATATTGAGTTGAACATGACCCTGTTCCTAAACCAAACAAATGTCCCTCTAAGAACCCCGTCTCAATGTGTAAACTTATAACTAAGAATTTGAATTTGAATTTTATTTGCATGACCATAGCTTTGATAACGCATTATTCTAGCAGATGTACTCACAAAACAAATAGCTTTATATTATTCTAGTATATGTACTCACAATACAGATAACTTTATATTATTTTAGTAGATGAAATCACAATACAGATAGCTTTATATTATTCTAGTATATGTACTCACAATACAGATAACTTTATATTATTCTAGTATATGTACTCACAATACAGATAACTTTATATTATTTTAGTATATGTACTCACAATACAGATAACTTTACATCATCTAGTAAATGTACTCACAATACAAATAGCTTTATATCATTTTAGTAGATGAAAGCACAATACAGATAGCTTCATATTATTTTAGTAGATGAAAGCACAATACAGATAGCTTTACATCTACTAGAATAATATAAAGTTATCTGTATGGTGATTACATCTACTAGAATAATATAGAGCTATCTGTATTTTGATTTCATCTACTAGAATAATATAAAGTTATCTGTATTGTGATTACATTCACTAGAATAATGTATACTAACACAATACAGATAGCTTTATATTATTCTAGTAGATGTAATCACAATACAGATAACTTTATATCATTCTAATATATGTACTCACAATACAAATAGCTTTATATTATTCTAGTATATGTCCTCACAATACAGATATTTTTATATTATTCTAGTAGGTTTAATCACAATACAGATAACTTTATATTATTCTAGTATATGTACTCACAATACAGATAGCTTTATATTATTCTAGTATATGTACTCACAATACAGATATTTTTATATTATTCTAGTAGATTTAATCACAATACAGATAACTTTATATTATTCTAGTATATGTACTCACAATACAAATAGCTTTATATTATTCTAGTAAATGTACTCACAATACAAATAGCTTTATATTATTCTAGTATATGTACTCACAATACAAATAGCTTTATATTATTCTAGTATATGTACTCACAATACAAATAGCTTTATATTATTCTAGTATATGTACTCACAATACAGATAGCTTTATATTATTCTAGTATATGTACTCACAATACAGATAGCTTTATATTATTCTAGTATATGTACTCACAATACAGATAGCTTTATATTATTCTAGTATATGTACTCACAATACAGATAGCTTTATATTATTCTAGTATATGTACTCACAATACAGATAGCTTTATATTATTCTAGTATATGTACTCACAATACAGATAGCTTTATATTATTCTAGTATATGTACTCACAATACAGATAGCTTTATATTATTCTAGTATATGTACTCACAATACAGATAGCTTTATATTATTCTAGTATATGTACTCACAATACAGATAGCTTTATATTATTCTAGTATATGTACTCACAATACAGATAGCTTTATATTATTCTAGTATATGTACTCACAATACAGATAGCTTTATATTATTCTAGTATATGTACTCACAATACAGATAGCTTTATATTATTCTAGTATATGTACTCACAATACAGATAGCTTTATATTATTCTAGTATATGTACTCACAATACAGATAGCTTTATATTATTCTAGTATATGTACTCACAATACAGATAGCTTTATATTATTCTAGTATATGTACTCACAATACAGATAGCTTTATATTATTCTAGTATATGTACTCACAATACAGATAGCTTTATATTATTCTAGTATATGTACTCACAATACAGATAGCTTTATATTATTCTAGTATATGTACTCACAATACAGATAGCTTTATATTATTCTAGTATATGTACTCACAATACAGATAGCTTTATATTATTCTAGTATATGTACTCACAATACAGATAGCTTTATATTATTCTAGTATATGTACTCACAATACAGATAGCTTTATATTATTCTAGTATATGTACTCACAATACAGATAGCTTTATATTATTCTAGTATATGTACTCACAATACAGATAGCTTTATATTATTCTAGTATATGTACTCACAATACAGATAGCTTTATATTATTCTAGTATATGTACTCACAATACAGATAGCTTTATATTATTCTAGTATATGTACTCACAATACAGATAGCTTTATATTATTCTAGTATATGTACTCACAATACAGATAGCTTTATATTATTCTAGTATATGTACTCACAATACAGATAGCTTTATATTATTCTAGTATATGTACTCACAATACAGATAGCTTTATATTATTCTAGTATATGTACTCACAATACAGATAGCTTTATATTATTCTAGTATATGTACTCACAATACAGATAGCTTTATATTATTCTAGTATATGTACTCACAATACAGATAGCTTTATATTATTCTAGTATATGTACTCACAATACAGATAGCTTTATATTATTCTAGTATATGTACTCACAATACAGATAGCTTTATATTATTCTAGTATATGTAATCACAATACAGATAGCTTTATATTATTCTAGTATATGTACTCACAATACAGATAGCTTTATATTATTCTAGTATATGTAATCACAATACAGATAGCTTTATATTGTTCTAGTATATGTAATCACAATACAGATAACTTTATATAATTCTAGTATATGTAATCACAATACAGATAACTTTATATAATTCTAGTATATGTACTCACAATACAGATAACTTTATATAATTCTAGTATATGTAATCACAATACAGATAGCTTTATATTATTCTAGTATATGTACTCACAATACAAAAAGCTTTATATCATCTAGTAAATGTACTCACAATACAAATAGCTTTATATTATTCTTGTAGATGTATTCACAATACAGATAGCTTTATATTATTCTAGTATATGTACTCAATATACAAATAGCTTTATATTATTCTTGTAGATGTATTCACAATACAGATAGCTTTATATTATTCTAGTATATGTACTCAATATACAAATAGCTTTATATTATTCTTGTAGATGTATTCACAATACAGATAGCTTTATATTATTCTAGTATATGTACTCAATATACAAATAGCTTTATATTATTCTTGTAGATGTACTCACAATACAGATAGCTTTATATTATTCTAGTAAATGTACTCAATATACAAATAGCTTTATATTATTCTTGTAGATGTATTCACAATACAGATAGCTTTATATTATTCTAGTATATGTACTCAATATACAAATAGCTTTATATTATTCTAGTATATGTACTCACAATACAGATAGCTTTATATTATTCTAGTAAATGTACTCACAATACAAATAGCTTTATATTATTCTTGTAGATGTATTCACAATACAGATAGCTTTATATAATTCTAGTATATGTACTCACAATACAAATAGCTTTATATTATTCTAGTATATGTACTCACAATACAGATAGCTTTATATTATGTTAGTATACATTATTCTAGTTAATGTAATCACAATACAGAAAGCTTTAAATCATTTTTAGTATATGTTCTCACAATACAGATAACTTTATATTACTAAAGTAAAATGTACTTACGATAGTTATGCCCATTAAGTCTCTCGTGTATCCACGCGTTTTCTTCTGGTGTCAAAATGTCTGCCAGGTGGCTCCAATTCCGTTGTTGGAGACAGAAGTTCTAAGTAAGGAAAATAACAATGCTATAACAGCTAATTCGTTTAATGATACCAGACGTAGAGGATAACCTTTCTTTTTTAATGAATAACGATATGATTTCATTTATTTTTGGGACGAAAAGTAAACGATTTTCGTTTAAAAAAATAAAAGTTTCGCTTGTTTACTTTATATAATCCTCCAAAATCCAGGGGTAATGCTCACTTACGTTTTCTGCACACCTGGAATATTGTAACTATGGACGAGCTTGACACTGCAAGTGTGGTGTAGAATGACACTAAGACTGGATTACAATATATACAAAATTTAATTTACAAAATATACACTATGGTTTTGTTATTATTTATAAGTAGTATAAACCTTTGCTTTCTCACTCTCACATAAAGTAAGTATAAACAGCAACATGAGAATCACACAAAGCAGATAGATATACTAATACTGAAATTACACAGGTAACTATACACCAATACTACATTACACAGGTAACTATACACCAATACTGACAAAGTCAATGTATAAGTCACTGTATGAAATCACTGCCTGGATACAGTGATCATGCCAAGGTTCGTCCACCGCGGTCTGTAGTCCTCGGTCCCGTCTCTCCTATTTGACGACCTTAACCCTAACTCCTGTGCTGATGGGCTCACAAACATCCATATGAAAGGTTTCATGTGACG